>NC_072738.1:44141921-44389193 GCF_026930045.1 Uloborus diversus | reverse complement strand
CTCGGCAATAGCTACTAAACTAAAAAAAAGGGGAAGGAAATCGGTTCACAAATTGAAGAGAAATCGGTACCGAAAGAAAACGGCTTGCCTATTAATATATATATGAAGATTACAGGAATCAAACTGGCACAGCAAAGCTTATTAAGGCTCTTACGCCAAAAACCTGATGGAACAATATGATTTGAAAAAATAATAAAATAAAACAAAGATTGCTGACTTTTATGCCTATTTTAGGTTTTAGCTCACATTTATATAGTTTATCAGAATTTTCACCCTGATATAGGCTTTTGTAGGCCTTCGAGGTTCATAAAAGAGTACAAATTATTTTGCACTGAAATGCAACTTTCGACTTTAATAAAATAAAATTTCCAAAATCATAACTTCAACAAGATTTATGTGAAGCCGATAAATTAGGATATTTGGTTCAGTTTCTTTTATGAATACCTTATGAAAAATTTGTTTTTTTTTTTCGTGTTTTCAACAAGTTCCTTTTTGTTCCGGTGGTTCTAATAAAATGAACTCTTTACTTAAATCCTTTTTTTCCGCGAGGGAAAGCAGGATTTTTATTTTGTTCGATTTGTGGCACGTATTTCAGCCTGATTCTTCGTGCAAGACGATATAAATATCTGCGAACCAAATAAGCTTGCGCAGCAATCTTTGGGGGGGGGGGGTTGTGAGTGCCAGCGAGCTGAGGGCGGAGCCCCCAGTTATTTAAAAAAAAGGGCGTAACTTAAATTATTTTAGATAATATTCAACAATGAATTTAGGTACCAATCAGCCATAGTTTAGAGCTTTCAAAGATCAAAAAATGTAAATGTTTTTTTTTTTTAGTTTTAAAATTTGAGTTTTGAACACTTAAATTGATGCAAAAATGAAGTGATCAAAGCAAGGTCACTTTTCTGTTTCATTTTTTAGGTAAATTTCCGCTATCAAGCTATTAAAAATAATTATTATTGAAAGATAAATTTAGCATTAATCGTCAAACTCCATTATCTATATTTATGCAGTAAGAGGTGATTTTTTTAAATGACTGTATTTGTTGCCTCATCAAAAAATGTTTCGGTTCTGTTTTTTCAGAATATGCAACACTCGGGTGTCATGGGGTTTTTGCTTTTCTAACAATTTGATATTAAATACGCATATCAAGAATTAAAGAGCGTGAAATGTCATGAATAGGTAGTTGACTAAAACATGCATATGGTATCTATGAATTCAACATTTGCATCTGTTCATTAGAGAAATATAAAAGCAGCTTCATCGAATTTATAGGGTTAGAAAAAGGTAATATGTCTTATAAAAGTAAAGGTAAGAAATAGTTATGCTCTATGCCATTTTAAAATCAATATCACTTTTAAAATACGCACACATTACTATGTTCGCTGTTACATGTACTCTTACCTGGTGTTTCCTGATTTCCTGGCAAAATTTTTTCACTATAAATTCGTTGGTTTTCAACAAATCCATTACTTGTCCGTGCCAATGAATGAAATAACAATGTCAGTAACAATAAGTACATGCCCTCCATCTTTAAAACGAGAAGACGCAATCGAAGACTTTCTATCACACTTCGACATGAATTTTTTGATAAAGCATCAAGGTTTATAGTTCATTTTTTGTATGATAATAATATGATAAGACAAAGGATTCGTTCTCAAACCCCCTTCTACCATGATATTAATGCGGAGGTAAGTTATCAGTTTCAAAGATAATAAAATCTTCGATTCCTTTATCTTACCTTAACCTCGTGGAGGTTTTCCAAAACGAAACAGGACGCTATAGCTTTGGCTCTGGAAATTATAATTACGATTTGAGTTCAGTTAAAAATATTTTTATTATTGTAAACCAAAAACGTTTCATTGGGTTTTGAAACTTTTTGTGCTTTTTACTTCCTTTTACATAGTAAAGGAAGCATTGTATTCAAGAAAAAAAATTTCACTCAAAAATTGGCCTTAATTTCCATTTTGTTCGCCCCCGAATGAATATTGAGTTTTTTATTT
This sequence comes from Uloborus diversus, assembly GCF_026930045.1. Classification (NCBI taxonomy): domain Eukaryota; kingdom Metazoa; phylum Arthropoda; class Arachnida; order Araneae; family Uloboridae; genus Uloborus; species Uloborus diversus. Next base: position 44,387,196 of record NC_072738.1, on the reverse strand, counting down.
CAACCCAAACACAAATGGATATATACCTAAGACGTAAAAACATCAGAAATATCCGTTTTGACGAGTTAATTACAAAGAGTTTTCTCGTGACGTCCGCATTTACGTATGTATGTGCGTATGTGTGTATGTGCGTATGTACCTCGAAAACGGTATGTCCTAGAAAGTTGAAACTTGGTACGTAGACTCCTAGTGGGATCTAGTTGCGCACATCCACTTTTGGTTGCATTCGGATGTTCCAATGGGGGTCTTTTACACCTTTTTGGGGGAAAATCATTGTTAATTTCAATACAAACTCAAGTGGTGTTATAATTTGGCAAACACTTGGCGATGTATCGATAAGCTTTTGGTTGCTATGTTTTGCCGCCAACTTAGCGACAAACTTGGCGGTTTTTTTGTTTTTTTTTTTTTTAAATCTGGTTTCAATTTTGCCATATTTAGAGCATTAACCATTGAATAACATTAAAATTGCAAATATTGGGACAAATTTTCTGTCTAAAACTTTATCTTTGCTTCGGTTCGCAACAAAATTGGGGGAAAATATTCTAAGTGTTTCTTTGCTTACTCCGAGGCACTATTGGCATTAAATTAGAGTAAAAGGAAGTCATGTGATGCACACATCAGCTCGTTTTTTAATTACTAGACTTTCTGTCGCAGTCAAGAGATACATATTTTACGGCTTAGTTTATGTATTTGGCCATTTTTTTTTTCATTTTAATGTATCTTTTAGTCTTTCCTAATGGTTTGCTTTGTTTAAAATCAAACATTCGGTTTGAAACTTTTCAAACCGAATCAGCGAGCAGGGTGCGGAGTCTCCCAGCTTTATTGGTAATATTGATTTTTGCAACGTTTGACGACCAAAAAAGTGCTTTGACTAATTTGGCGAAAATTTTAGAAAATGAGCTGTTTCTCGTTATGATTCCCCCCCCCCCCACCCAAACTCCGATTTGGGTTACAGGAATCAAAAGACATTTGGGTTACAGGAATCAAAAGACGCCATAAAAAAGACAATATGATTCGAAAAAGTAATACATTTAAACAAAGATTGCTGAGTTATATGCCTATACTGTGCTTGCGCCCATACATCGTAATTTTCACAATAATATGTGCTCTTGTAGATTTCGAGTATCAGAAAAAGAGTGCAATTGCTCTTCCGCTGAAATTCATCCTCCCACTTTAATGAAATAAAATTTGCCAGATCATAACTTCGACAAAATTTATGTGATATGATACATAAAGAATTTGGGTTTCTTAGTTCTTTTTTAATAGCTTATTAATAATTTTGTTTTTATGCATTTTCATTAAGTTTCTTTTTGTTCGAGTAGGAACGAAATTTTCATATTGTACTAATTATGATGAGCTCGTTACTTAAAGTCAAAGAGCAGGATATTCATTTTCTTCTAATCGTAACACGTATTTTAATTTGATTCTTCCTAAAAGACGATATAAACATCCGCGAACAAATTACGATTGCGCAGCAATCTTTGAGGGTTGGTGAGCGGCAGCGAGCAGGGTGCGGAGTCTCCCAGCTTTATTGGTAAATGGAAAGTAATTTTACTTGCAAATAAAGCAATGATGTACAGCTCAAAATGAGTTTGTCTGATTTTCGGTTCTTGAAGAAACCCGGAATGATGAATGCCTACAGTTAGTTCAATGGATCAACGCAACGGTTCAATTGGGAGCCATTTGTGTCGACTGAGAGAACGGTTTAGTTGGGAGGCGTTTCTATCGGCTCTTGAAATTACCCGGAGTGAATGCCTACATTTCAGCAAATCAATAGTTCATTTACGAATCTTTTTTTTTCTTTTTTTTTTTCAGCTATTGAAATGATCCGGAGTGATGAATGCCTACAGTTGAGCGGATCATCGGTTAAGTTGAGAACAGTTTCCTTCAGTTCTTGAAATGACTTGGAGTCAACGTCTTCAGTTTCGGGGATCAACAGTTTTAAGTTGGAAGCCGTTTCTTTCGGCTTATGAAATGGGACATTGGTAACGCTCAGAGCCGATGGATTTGTGAGCCTTAAATCTTTTAGCGAGAGTCATGAATTTTTCTCCCACTAGAAAGAAGACTCTTAGAACATGGACGCGATCTTTCGTCCATATTTATTAGGTACAGAAATTAAACAAATTAAAATATTTCTAATCTTAAGCACTTTTGCTTCAAGGATTGCATACATACCTTTTTTCCTTTCACAAAATTCTCCTGTGAAATTTTGTGTGCAAGTGCATATGGGCTTGTTCTCCTCTCCATTGCATTTTCCAGCATTTTTACAAGGGTTTTTAATGCATCTATCTATAAATGAAAAGAAAAATCTTTCTCGTCATTTTTTTTTAAAAAACTATACAACAAAAATTTGTTTTAACGTTACATTACATCAAAATGACTGGAATGCATTTGTTGCATGAAAAAAAATCCTTCAAATTAACGCAAATAATTTTGCACTAAACTTTGAAAAAGTGGCAAAATATTGTCAATTCGTTCTTAACTTTTTACATGCAAAATGAAATGTTATGTGCAATGAAAAAATGAATATGTCATTGACTTCGCAAGAGAAAGTATAAGTAATTATTTGTTAAAATATGGGATAAATTGAGCATCGAAATTGTTTAATTTTACTTTAAAACGGAGTTCGAATCTATCCTTTGTTTGATACACACACAGCATTACGTAAGGCAGACATAAGTAGAGATAGATGAACTACTGTAACGCACAAAAGTAGCAATGCTGCGGTGCCGGCAGTTTAAATTAAAAATTAATTTCGAAGTAGGAAGAGAAGCAAAAATAACATAACTACGGAAAAAGGAAAACCATTACATAGTTTCTCTACAAATCTATATATATATAAATGGATGTATGTTTGTGGGTGTGTGGGTATATGTGTATGTTTCTTATACAAATCCACAGTTTTCGTCGGATTTCTTCCAAATTTGGCACAGAGGTAAATTGTTCCTCAGGAATTCGTATAGGCGGGTTTTTGGAATTTAAAAAAGATCCGAAGAGGTTCAAATTTATATTTTTAATCATAAATTGCTCTTTTCGACACAAACAAATTTGTGTATAGTTATGAATTTAGTCTAAATGAAAAGCCCGTAAAAACTGCCTTAGATGAAGTTTCTTCAAAGATTAACTACTATCGTTAAATTTAAGAACTTTGATTCCAAGCTAATAAAAATGATTTGCAACTTATAACCACCAGTAAATATTTTAAACACAATCAACACAAAAAGTATCATAAACAACTGCAGCTAATGTCTTTCAGCGACAAGCCAAACGCATGTTTGGTAAGAGAACCGTAGATATACGAAGTAATGATGTACATCGTTACGTAGTCCCAGGGATCCATTGATGTTACCCATGGTTCTACTTAATTTGAATGCTACCGTTAAATTGTAATTTTTAATACTGTTTAATTAAAAAATCCACAACAGTAAGGGTTGCGTGTAATTTTTTATTAGTGTTTTCCACGTTAATAGGAGAGAAAATACAAATATTAGTAAGGTATTAATATTACATTCAAGATTGGCGCACTATCTTCGACTGTTTCAGCATTAGAATACTTTTATTAAAACCACATCTATTTCATTCATATGATCCTTACCAAATCAATTTGAAATGTGTAAATTTTCTGTATACTACTCCTCGATTTACGTCGAATCTTTAAGTAATTCAGTTCAAGTATAACCAATAACCTGATTCGGTTAAATAGAAGTCGCTCCACGCTATCAAAGAACATGTATGTTTGTGGGTGTGTGGGAATGTATGTTCCTTCTACAAATCCAGTTTTCGTCGGATTTCTTCCAAATTTAGCACAAAGGTAAATTGTTGCTCAGGAGTTCATATAGGCTGGTTTTTTAAATTTTAAAAAGACCTAAAATTAGCCCGGTCAATTTAGACATAAAAATAGTTATCAAATAACAAAAATTCCGGGAAAGCTAAATTTTTGTAGAGACCTTGGGTTTAGCATTACAAATAAAATGCAAAAAGTCCCCGTCAATCCCATGTGCGCTAAAAAAGTTATTTGGGGTCAAAGGTCAAAATTTTAGGTTTATTGGATTTTTCTCAAAAACGGTAAGTTTTATCGAAAAGTACCTCAGACCAAAGTTGTAGATCTCAAAATTCTCTATAAAAATTGTCCTCATGATTTTTCTCCAAGACCAAACCATTTCCCAGATATTGCGTACTCTCAAAAGATAGCCAGTCATTTAGAGAATCCCCTCTATTCGCATGGCCTTGAATAACATTTGGCTATTCTAGTCCGTGTGGCGTCGTTCACATACCCAGGGATGCCCAACCCACTAAGGGCATGGGAGCACCCCTCAATATCGCGGAGCTCTCCCCTTCAAAAGCAACAGCCCCCCTCCAAAAACTGAGAAAAATACCCCTCAAAACAGCCCCCCTTTAAATGTTTTTTGAGCTCTCAAACTGTAACCACATTTCATACAATAAAACATAGTTTGTCTGGTGAGACGCATTATTATCTTGACTCCTGACAATGTTTGGCCTTAGTGATACATTGTGGGTAAGATTTCTCGATTCTAATATGACTCTAAGTAATCTATCTCTCTTGGTTAGACAACAAACCGTGGTTGACGCTTCTTCATCTAATTTTGCGCATCATCTCACTGCTTTAGTATAACGTGAGGTATTGGAAATCTGTTAAAGAATCAGACTTTAACATTTTTATTTTTAGGATTTTAAAATATTGTTATTTTGTACAGACAGAGGGCAGCACCAAGACGAGCCAAAATTGCTCACCTAAATTTGAAAAAATAAAGGTGGAGTCATATGCTGTCAATTTTTAAATGCAACAATGTGATTGGATATTGAGACGTAGCGTCGGTGTGCCATTTCGTTTTTGCGATTCTGATTTATCGAAAAAAAGTTCAGTGCAGTACTCGTGTAGAAGCAGCATGATATGGGTGCGCGTACGTTTTGTGATCTTCCAGCCTCGTGGAAAAAAGCGTCATAAGTTTCTTCAAAAATCCACAATCACCCTGAGTAATGATATGGACTATCTATTTTTTTAAATGAAAAATTAATTATTTTAATCAAGAGCATTTTTATCAAGATTGAATTTCTTATCGTCGAAAATCCATCAAGTTTTAATACCCCTTTTGGAAGTGCATCTATAAGCCAATGGAGCTACAAGTTCATCAGTATTTTATCAACAACATTTGAAATCCATCAAGTTTTAATACCCTTTGAAAGTGCAACAAATTCATCAGTATTTGCAAAAGGTTACAGAATAATTACAAAATACTTATTCATCAAAATTTAACGGATTCCAGAATAACTGCTATTTGAAAATCCATCAACATTCCAAGGATTGTATTGACCACTATATCTCCATAGCCTGTGAACTGTATGTTCTTAATCCTGTCGTGAACACCAAGGGACTAATAAACGTTTTGTCAAGCTAGTGATATTCAAAAATGCCTATATAGTATAAAAGCAGTCCATCACCTTTTCCTTCAAAAAAAAAAAAAAAGAAATAGCCGTTACCAATTTATCATAGAGCAGAGGAATCGTCGCATTCCGATGCTGTTCAACATATTCAATAATTACATAATGAAAAATCCAAAATTACATATCATCTATACATAATCAATTTACGAATATATATATATATATATCTAATATTGGTTCTTACGTTTTTTTGTTATTGATGATTTAGTTTAGTATTTTATAATAATATGATATCAAAGTAAAATAAAAAAATGATGGTAAGTTTTCACAAAATTGAATTGTTTTTTTTATGAATTTATTGTTAATTGATTTTTATTTGGGAATAAGAATCCCAACTATTTGAAGCATACTTTTGATTGATAATTTTCCACTATACGTAATATGGGTTTATTGCATTTTTCCTTACACAACGCTTTAAGATATTTAATTCATCATTAATATCAAAAAAATGATCTTTTATATCCAATCTACCATTTAGTAAATATGATCATTTTTATAACCAATTTATCAAAATCATATCATTCAGTAGTTACGCCCTCAAGCACCATTTCTTTTAATGTTTTATCTGATATTCCTTTTTTAAGAAGATGATCCGAGTTTTACCAGTTCTGCTTATCAAAGAACTCAAGTTGAAATCTGGAATTGTAAATTTTTGCTGTACAATCAAATTCTTCAAACTTGCCATCGTACTATGTTTCGATCATCAGCTCTCGTTCTGCAAATTGGTTACTTTGAGAATCTAAAAAATATAACACTAGGCATTGCTGATGACCATCATCAGAGAACTTGTTTTGAGACGGATTACGACGACCAGTTCGAAGATGGACAATGAACATTTATAATTCCAGATTTCAATTTTGAAACTGAGAGACTACTATGGAGCTCATCGATAAGCAGAACTGGTAAAACTCGGCAGCTCGCTCTTTCAAAAAGGGGATTTCCGATAAAACTTTGAAAGAAATTGCTTGATGGTGTACCTACTGAGTAGTATGGTTTTCAAAACCTCACATGTCATACCAAAGCAGTGAGACTATAGGTAAAATAAGAGAAAGAAGTGTCAGATACAGTTTGTTGTATAACCAAAAGGGATGGATTTATTCGAGTCCGATTAGAATCTAGAAATATTAAGCCACAATACCATCAAGTCACAATTTCAATCAAGAATGAAAATTATGAGAAGTGTTCGCACGCCAAACTTATGTTTTATTGTAATCAATGTGGTTACAGTTTGAAGGCTCAAAACCCATTAAAATTTCTTAACGTCTTTTGTTTCGAAGGGTGACTTATGTGGGCTGTTGCAAGTCATATTTTTATCTTTTTTTAATTTTTATACTTAACCTTTGTTCTCTATCATAGGTAAATTTGACATTTTGAGCCAAAGTTATGGGCTAAGTGGAGAAATAACATTTTTTTTTTTTACTAGATAAGAAATGCTTTTATGACTTATTTTTTCCGCATATGTAAGAATTAATTTATATGAAAGCAAACTTTTACAAATCATAACTTCTAATATTTTTTCTCAAAGTATAGAGCAACACGATGTTATTCAATTCTGACACTATATTGGCCAAATTCAAGATTCAACACATGTGTAAAACTTTAAAATACAGTTTATTATTAAAATGATCTTATGCAATGTGTAATCTACACAAAACGTCTGCTCTTAAGAGCGATAACATCAAATTTTGATATTTGATGAAATTATTGTAACTTTTTCCAGTTTTTAAGTATTTATGGTCAACTTCAAGGCGCGAGCGACACCTCAAGATATTTTTGCGGTCAAAATCCTTTTGCATAACCAAATATCGCTACAAAGGGCAACTTTTCCGGGCTATTACTTAGCGTTTATCAGATTTTGATTTTCTTCAATCCACCCTAATGAACATATCCAGTATTTTAAATGTAAGTCCACCTCGTACTAGAGCGGGATTAAGTGAATCGGAATCCAGCTTTTGTTGTAAAAAACACTGCTTATTTTGTGGCGAGAAAGCGGATGTAGAGGTTGAGAAGAACAAAACGCAGAATTATCGCAGAAAAATTCATAAATTTTCTACACTTGCATTCAAAGAATCCCTTTTACAATTAGCTAAAGATCGTTCTGAGGTGTGTCAAAAGCTGCCCTTGCACGTTTTAATTTTGAGTATGATTTAGTCAATGCTTTATGAATTTTTCTGCGATAATTCTGCGCTTTCTTCTTCTCAGCCTCCTCATCCACTTCACAGTCACAAAATAAGCAGTGTTCTTAAAAACAAAAGCTGGATTCAAATTCACTTAATCGCGCTACAGTACGAGGAGGACTTACTTTTGAAGTACTGGCCTGTTCATCCTCACGTTGCTGCAGAGATTGAACTTTTCCGGGTGTATGATTTTCTGCAATCGACGCGAATTGTAACGAACTTTTGACTTCTTAAATAATCAGCATTCTTATAACTTCTCCCGACACTTGCATCGATTAAATTTGGCATTCCACGACTGCCCAGCACAACAGTTTCACCTTCAGTCCAAAGTTTATTGCAAATAAAGCAAAATTGTGACATTTTTCTTAAATATTGATCAGCACAAACAGTAGACGCTTGTAATAAATACATTTATTCACTCGAACTGCACGTTTAAATCAAAAAGAAGCAGGTACGTCAAGGGTGCCCACCTAGAGTCATGGCCAAGACTGCGACATCGAAATTTTTAGGGAGATCGTTTTGAGGGTTTTTTTTCATTTGGGGGGGGGGAGGCTTGCTTTTGGGGGTATCTCTGCGATGATGAGGGGGGTTCATCTTTGCCCTTAGTGGGATGGGCACCCCTGGGTATGTGAACGACGTCACACGGACTAGAATAGCCAGATGTTATTCAAGGACATGCGACTAGAGGGGATTCTGTAAATGACAGGCTGTCTTTTGAGAGTAGGCAATATCTGGGAAATGGTTTGATCTTGCAGAAAAAATCATGAGGACCATTTTTATAGAGAATTTTGAGATCTACAACTTTGGTCTGAGGTACTTTTCGATCAAACTTACCGTTTTTGAGAAAAATCCAAAAAACCTAAAATTTTGACCTTTGACCCCAAATAACTTTTTTAGCGCACATGGGATCGACGGGGACTTTTGGCACTTTATTTGTAATGCTAAACCCAAGGTCTCTACAAAAATTTAGCTTTCCCGGAATTTTTATTTCCATTGTCTAAATTGACCGGACTAAAATGGTTTAAATTCATATTTTGAGTCATAAAATTACTCTTTTCTACACGAACGAATTTGTGTATAGTTATTAATTTAGTCTTAACGAAAAACCCGTAATAAACCCTAGATGACGTTTCTTCAAAGATTAACTACTATCGTTAAATTTAGGAACTTTAATTCCAAGCTAATAAAAATGATTTGCAACTTATAACCACCAGGAAATATTTTAAATGCAATCAAAACTAAAGGTATTCTCAACGTTGGCCGATAATGCCGATTCGCGACTACAGTAAAGCATGTTTGGCAAGAAAACCGAACGAAATCAAATTGCTGCTGTTAAGCGATTTTTGAATAGCATCCTGCAAAGCAGGAATGCATTGCGGTCTTCGACAGTTCTGCCCACTTTGTATGCTTTCTTTTGGTATTTCCGTTGCAGTAATGCCAGAACGAAATTATAGATCAGTATTTCAAACATGAACAGCCGAGAAAATATCAAAACCAGCTCGGTATCAATAATTCATTCATTATCCATGTACAAGCTTCAACAATTTAATGTTAGATGGTGCTTAAAACCAATCTGCATATGTTCTTTATACTATTCCATGGTTTACGTCGGATCTTTACCTAATTCGGTTCAACTAAGTTGAATCGCTGAATTCTAACAAAGAACAAGGGCAAAAAATACTAATTTCGCAAATAAATTGCAAAATAATCATATTTGTGCTTAGTAGCGTATCTGGAATTTGTTTTTCAAGGGGGAGGGGGATGGTCATAACGTTTCTTACATGCAAATAAGCTACCATACTAGGATTGCCAATATGTACTAAAACTAAAGGTTGAAACCTTTTTCCCCCGCAAAACCACACGGAAATATAATTCAGCGGAATTCATACACTTTAGGAGGGTTGGAGTTTTAAGTTTGGAAAAAATGCAAATAAATATTAATTTATATTTGAATTGTTTTAAACTGCAAAAAAATGCTACGTTTTTTATATAAACAAATGTCTTCATTTGAAATTTTATATTACCTTAATGCTCGAGTAATATTACATCTGATGAAGCATCTTCGCAGACTAGCAATAGTTTTATATCTGTTAGCAGGTATGATGCAACTTTTGACACACATAAATTACTATTTAAAGGCATGATGAAATATTACTCCACAATATGAAGTTTTTTCTTCATCGTGAAATAAGTTGAAAAATGCTGCATTCCAAATTAAAAAGCTAAGGTCGATAACTGCTATTGTAAACAATCGAAAAATATTGGAAGTTTGTACCTACCATTAAGCATTTCAACCGTCATTGAAGAAGTGCTGTGAGATGAATGGAAAATTATCGCTATAATAGCTTAAACTCTCTTAAACAGTATAGGGATAAGGTGAAACACTTTGTATCTCACGTGTAACCACATTGGACGATTAAGTGCTGTAAATGTATGTGAGATATAACTATTTTCGATATAGATAGCTTTATGTTACTTGATCAAGGTTGGTTTCATACACAAATGTAATTCTTCTTGCTGCTGGGAGGGGGATTGAGAACAATATTTAAGAGAAAGTTTTGAATTAAATTTATGGATTAGAAAAATGTGAATCATTTAAGTTTTTAATTTTTAAACTACGTTTCGAAACGTGAAATACATTTCGATTGCTTTTAAGCTGTGGATAAGAAGAACAAAATATGCAACAAGATGGTGTAAAATATAAACAAAAGATTTGTCTATTATGCAGTTGTAAGTACAAACAAGACATTTATTTTTCAAAAAATTTCACGGCCTGCAAATAATTAAAAAACAAAATCTAACACTGATAGTGACTAAAAGGCACACGCCTACTTTTTTCTCTATAACGCAGTTTAATTGACGGTTTTGAAATAGTTCGTTCAATAACTTCACGTCCACCTACTTCCATTTTTAATGTTTTACATACCTTAAAATAATGACTGTAATGTAGTCAGTGGACCCATTCCCACCTCTCACGACGATTGTATCCCTCTAAATTAAAATTTTGATGCTCTCTAAGGAATACTCTCTCTAAAGCAACAAACTTAAATACATGTTCTCTCTACCTGCATCAGTGTGATATGTACAACATTTACGGCAAGTATTAGATCTTAAAAATTTGAACTATAACTTAAATCTTGACAAATTTTAAATCTTTACAAGACATTAATATTACTGCCTAACTGTCATTTTTACCTACGAAAATGGAAATTTGACGTCAATATAAGAAAATGAAATGTTGCCGACGTGCGTCTTTTTAGGCAAGTTACACTTATCCAATTTTACTCTATGGCATGGCACTAAATCACCATGGTAAGTGCGAGCGGACACATTTCGTAAAGTTTTTTTTATACTAAGCAAACTTTTTCTGCGAAATGTGCTTGCCTGAAAACAAACAAAATAACCTATCACTTGATACCTTTATTCTTAAAAACACCGAAAAACATCTGTAAAACGGAGTGTTATCGTCTGTTAACAACACTGACTGAATTTATTTTCTGTACGGTGGACTATTTGTTTAGCTTTTGGACATTGAGGATGTTTTTACATTAATCTGAAAATATTGTAACCGTGTCCAAGAAGACTATTTTGTATATATTTGTGCCTGATATAGGGATTGACTTTTATTTTTGGGTAAGCTCACGACTCTTTCTAAGGAAACATTCAATGATTTATTTCTGAATCAAATGCATGTGATAAGTACTGTTGCATTTTTTGATGTATTGGGGAAAACAAAACCTACAAAGGCGGCACAACGCTTTTCTTTCGATGCATCACGTAAAAGGTTGTCCCACACGATGTGCAAAAGACAATCATTTGTCTTTGCCATGAAGACAATTTACGTACCGGCTGTCTGATTCAACCTCAGACAACGTACCAGTGGACACTACAGAGCCCAAACAATATTCCTCACACTTTTTTGCTTTAAGTTGATGCTACCTTTTCGGCAAATGCTTGATTTTCTGTGTTATTTAAAGTATTTTGAGGATTTGAGTCTAGAAAGCGTTGTGAATGTATTTTTTTACGCTTATTTGGAAATAATTCATTCAATTGATTGTCCAAAAGATATGTTGCATTAAAAAGCACCCGGGCAACGCCGGGTAGTAAGCTAGTTAAAACTAAGGATTGTCTTTGGCCGAAGTAATGAATAATCAATGAAAACGTATTGCTAAAGTAAGGCTACGAAAATTTGAATACGGTACGTATTTCCATTTAAGTTAGCAATTATAGTTTCAAATGAATGTATGCCGTCTGACCTGTCTAGTGGTCAGAGGAGTCTGACTGAGAGGGGGAGGTCCCGGTTTCGAATCCCGGCTCGGGTATGGATGTAATTTCTTTCTTCTGTCCTTGTCCTTTCCTTGTGTGAATGTGTTGTTATGCTGCGAATGGTTGCCTACCCTATAAACGGCCCTTATGGCATGAGCGTACTGTGGAAGTCGGACTTCGCACCAAATTACGGTACAGTCGGAAAAGTAAAGCAGCGCATCCCAAATTGCCAGCCAAGCTGGCCCAAGACAAGAACAACAACAACAACAAAAGTATGTACGATAAAGGAGCTTTCAAATCTTCGAGCGGTGGAGAGCTCTTAATTAGACATTTGCGGTCAAGCTGTAAAGGAGGTAGTGGGTTCGATTCACATCTTGTTTATGTGTTATTTTAATCTTTTAGTGATGTAAATTTCATTCTGACTTGTGCAATTGGTGTCGAGTAGTTGTTACTGTGGAGCATGGGAAAATGCCAGTATTAGTTTTTTTAAAATACACGATAAACATTTCTCGCTAGAACTACTTGTCACTATTTTTATGGGGAAAAAGAACGTTGCTTTATTTATTTATATATTTTTTACAGTTAATTATGACATAAGTAGTTCTTCCCCCTGAAATTTTCGATTTTTTAAATTTAGTTAATTTTTAAATATATTGTTTGGATTTCTTTTTCTCAAAAAAAAAAAAAAAGAAAAAAAAACGCTTCGGAACACTGGGGAGTGCGCTTCGCTTGCTGCGTGAGTGCGTGTTATTGACCTCGGTCGAAAAAGGGGAGATACAAAAATAAAATTTCAAGCTGGTGTGCTCCGCCGCTTGTGAGATCGAGTCCACCTGGCAATCAAGGGCGATTAGCTCCTCCACGACAAGGCGCCAGCTCACACGTCCCTCTCCGACGACAAAGTTTTGGTCAAGTTTAACTTGGCAACACAGGAGCAGTCACCCTACAACCCTGACTTGGTTCCAAGTGACTTTTTCATCTTCCCCTAATCAAGACAGGTCTAAAAAAGAAGCGATTCGACTCCATCGACGGAAAAAAAAAAACAGTCCAGCAGGCTTCGGCGATAGTCCTTGACAGCATGTCACCTAAGGATTTCCAGAAGGACTACGAGCAATGGAAGACGCGGTGGTAGCGCTGTGTTGATGCTGAAGGATCATATTTCGAAGAAATTTACTACGCTGTACTTAAATGTCCAATACATTTCTAGTTAAAAGAAGTTAAATATGTAAAAGGTTTTTTCAGCTTAAGCATTGGCTATCAGGATTATTTACTTACTTTTCTGTGTTCCAAAAAATTTTCCCGTAAATTCTTCTGTACAAATGCATATGGGTTTGTCCTTCTCTCTGTTGCATGTTCCGCCATTTTTACAAGGTTCTTCAGTGCATCTCTCTATAAATAATGTTTTTAAAAAAAATCTCTGTATTTATTAATTTCTTACTATACTATAAAACTTTATTGTATCAGTACATTTATTCCAAAATGAAATTTTGGATATATAAAACAACATGTAATCATTGACTGCTCATAATGAAGCAAAGTTTTGGAAAAATAGGAGGAAACAAAAAATAGAAACATTCGGTAAGACGACGAAACGATCGGCCGTCCGTCCCGTCCATCACGTTCTTTTCCTCCCGAAACAGGTTTTCTTTGTTGGTTGCCATGACAGCAAACCATCTTGGACGGGACCCGTTTCGATCAAAAGAACCTTGATATCTGATGGCCGTCAAAAGTAGGACAGCATTTCATTGGTTCCCGCCAAGCAGCGCGCTCTTTTCTCTGGCTGGTGATTTCAGCCACGTGATTGATGCTACTCTGTTTTCGTCGGCAGTCCGTCACGTCAAAAAACGGGATAGACGGGACGGACGGCCGATAAGTGAACTAATCTTAATCCTCTCGTCACTTTACACAACACCATTGCTCAGCCATTAACGTTTTTAATTTGTTTACATCAACGTAGGATTACGTCAACAGCCTACATTACACCTCACGACTTGTATTTCGCGAATAATAAATGAAAAAACAAAAAGAACTTACCACAGTCAAGTAGCGTTTCAAAGTCGAGAAATTACAGTTACAAAGCAAGAAAAACACATTTTGGTGAGTATACTGCTCGTAAAATAATCCGTTCTGACATACTTTGCAGTGAAGTTAGTTGCTCATCGCGTGACTTTCAGAAACTGCTTAGGCTTCTCCAACTCGTTACACAAAAGGAATGACCAGGGGGTCCGGACTCCTCCCATCGCCATTGAGTTTTTTTGATAGAATTCTGCTCTATTTGTGTAGAATATAAAATAATTTTAAGCAAGAGCAACAATGACTTCAGATTTTATAAGAGAGAAAAAGAAATCTCTATTTCTTCCCCAGCAAAATCGAACTGTATGTGATCTTAAATTGTTCTATAACGATAATTTTGCTTCGCTGCTTTTATTTTTAATTATGAGAAAAGTATCAACATTCATTCTTGTACTTTCTGATATTAATAATAAATTTATTTAATTAACTAATGCTAATTAGTTATTTAATATTTTTAAAAAAGTTTTTTTTTCCCGACAATAGAAAAAATCAAAAGAATTTGTTTGGATGTGCGTTGGAGTAAGATATGAGAATGGGAGACCTTCGATACTTGTCCCCCCCTCGCTCTCCCCTTTGCAGAATTCTAGTGCACGCCACTGAATATATATATATATATATATATATATATATATATATATATATATATATATATATATATATATAATAGGCTTTGTATAACAGGTCTCAAATAATAGATTTCATATAAGGGGTAACATATATTAGGCTTTCATTGAATGTCATTGAAACGCGAAGACAACTTCTGACATAGTGCTAAATATAAAGACATAATCTTTAAAAATGGATTTTGGATAACGGTATTTCTGGTTCTTGATAGCTTTTTGAAAGTGAAACTGTCCTTTTTTTTACCCAGTGTTTTAGTTTGAAACGAATCTCTAGTCTTTTATGCTTAGGAGAAAATCTTTGATGATATATATATATATATATATATATATATATATATATATATATATATATATTTTTTTTTTTTCTGCAATTAATTTCTCTATCTAAACGTAAAGACCTCATTTGACAGAAGATTTGCTGCTTAGTACTGTTAGTGAAAATGAATGCAAATTAACTAAAAAGAATCCGAAAATGCTTGTTCTCTGAAATGTAATTATCTAAGAAATTAACTATCTCAATGAAAAAAAAAACGCATTAAAAGAAACGGGTTGCCACAAAATTTCAAATAATTTGGTCGTAGTACTCAAAACATTGAATACTCCTGCTGTATTACATATGATTAATTGAAAAATATTTATATATCTCTCAAAAGTAACAAATGATTTCGCTTTTATACTTGAATATCAGTTTTATTTGCACATTTTCATTACTATATAAATGAGAACCAATTATATTTACCTTCTTCTGTATGTAAATCGTTATTCGCTACCAAACATCTTGTCTTATGCATGTCATCAGTTACTCCATAACTTGTTAGTACCAGCGATTGAAATATTAATGCTAATAACACTATATACTTCCACTCCATTTATTATTCTTGACTACAGTCAAAAGACGCAATAGACTGCTTCCACTGACGTGGAGTTTTCGATAAAACAGAAAAACTTATAGTTTTTTTTTTAGCATGATAATAATTCAATAAGACAAAGATATTTCTTTTTAACCCCTTTCCTCTAAAATATTGCATCAGAGGTAAATTAACGGTTTGAAGATAATAAAATGTTACATTCCCTTATCTTGCTCAACGTGGAGGTTTTCTAAAACGAAACAGGACACGAATGGTTTTACTGGCTACCTGATTTAGAAGTTGAAAATTGGCGTTTATATTACTACATTTATTTTATTTATTTATTTTTTAAAGTAATTGAAATAACTCGTTTCCTATTGCATGGAAATGCAAATTTAAAAGAGAAAAAAAAAAGTGGATGCACCTTTTCACGTGATATGCTAGATTTACTAAAATTTGGTGCTGGACTACTATGAAATATTAACTAAAGACGGTCGAACTTCATTAAAATGTTTGATGCTTGATTCTTCTTTTTGATCAGGGTTGTGGAAATATAAATTAAAAAAAAATGCAAAGTTGCGTGCCAAAAAAAAAAAAAAAAAAAAAATCTAACGTTCGTTTAGAATCACTAACTTTTGAAATTACATTTGGTTCTCTTGAACAATCATGTAAACAAAGCTCATACTAGAAAAAAAAACGAAATGTTTTTATTATAAACAGTTACAGAAAACTGCTGATTCAAAAAGAATTAAATAAAATCAATATGAATTTTTTTCACGATTAGAAGCAAATTAAAGAGGAATCTTTACTAATAATAAAGCTGAAAGTCTCTCTGTCCGGAGGATATCTGGATGTCTGGATCTCTGTGACGCGCATAGTGCCTAGACCATTCGGCCGATTTTCATGAAATTTGGCACAAAGTTAGCTTGTAGCATGGGGGTGTGCACCTCGAAGCAATTTTTCGAAAATTCGATGTGGTTCTTTTTTCTATTCCAATTTTAAGAACAAAATTATCATAAGATGGACGAGTAAATTACGAAATTATCATAACGTGGAACTGTAACATGGCACAAGCCATTGGCGAAATACGAAATTATCATAGCGTGGAACCGTAACATGGGTACAAGCCAATTGGCGTAAAAATTCACCATACATTATTTGTAAATATACAGGCGAACCAAAAGACCTTTTAATTTTTCTATTACGGACAAAGCCGTGCGGGTACCACTAGTAGTAAATAAATTCACTTGAATAGATAGAGGGAAACTGCCATGGGCAGTATCTGCAGAAATATGTTTTCGAGATATTTGAAGAAATGCGTGTTGGATTCAATACCAACAATAGGGAAATGTTGGAATTATACTTTTTTTTCAGCAGAAACCAAATAAGCAAGCTTCTACAATAAAGTTAAAGTACAATAGATGAAAAATCTCCAAAAAAAAAAAAAAAGCAGTTACTGCTCTTTACCTGCCCACAGCAACTTACAAGACTCTTTTCTGCGTAGCGTTTAAACTTACGCCTCAGAGACTTGGACCAAGATTATGAGGGAGGAATGACTCTTATTTTCCTTCCAGCACAGAATCCTGAGAGCATATTTGGAGGAATTCGGGAAAATGGAGTCCGGTGTAGAAGACGCAATTTTAAAATGTACAACTTATTTTATCTCCCAAGCGTTGTCTATACTATTAAGCTTAGCCGTGTAAATTGATTCGGCCACGTTATCCGTCTTGACAATAGCATTATTCTAAAGAGAGTTTTCACGACCAAACCATCTCATATAATTGAAAACTGATCATATGTATCTATGCATATATGTATGTCTCTATGTCCAAGTTACTCCTTCCGAGCGCAAGTAAACTGACCATCGAACCAGGCATCGATGGATTCTTAATTTTCCCGCCTTTATGTTTGGCTATCCTTATTCTCTTGCATCCTACGGTACCCAATTGGGTACCTTTTCTAAAACGCCTCCAGAAACATTAATCACATATATCAGCGCCGGAACCGACGGAACCCAATTGGGGAAAGTCTATTTTTAGCGATTCTCAATAGATGGTGCCACTAGTTCCATGCAGGAAGTCAGGTTCTTCATCTAAAGTGGCGGGAAATTAGAAAATGACGGAGAAACGAACTAGAGGTAAGAAAAGAATTTTTTTTTCTATTTAAAAATTTTCTTCAACATTTTACTTGATGTTTATATATAGTTTATAGCCTGGTAGTTATATAAACATGCTTTGATGTAGATTAGTTACACTTTATTGCTCTGTTAATGATGCTTGAAATAGAAGGTACCCAATTGGGGACCTCGGGTTTCAAATGTTACAAAATTTGTTTATTTCATTGATTAATTCGTTATTTGACTGAAGAGGAAATCCAAGCTCTTCTTGCAGAAAGTGATGGAGATTTGTCAGACATTGATGATCCTTATTTCCTTGAGAGTTTCGAACCTGAAAGTGAAGATTCTGCTCCTGAAAAAGTTATTACTCCTGTAGAGATAATACCGGATTCCCCAAATAGAAAAGGAATAAAAAGAAAGAAGAACAAATCAGTTTGGAACAAATCTGCGTAAGTTGGTGCATATTTATTTAATTTTAATCTAAGTGACATTTAATGCCTAAAAATAAAACATAGTAATTTTAAAACCTGAAAGGAAAGAAAAGAAAATCAAAACACCAAGTTTACTCACTCCAGTACTAAATAATGGCATTATCATACTAGGAATACCTGTTAAAACAGTTTCATTGCTACCGCGTAAATTTTAAATCAAACTGTTTTTTGTAATTGATTCCAGATCCTTTACATAACATTAATTTCTATATTTTCTCTGGACAGATTTTCTAGTGAGAACTTGGATGACATTCCCAAGGCACCAACAGATGATTCACATCAAGGAGAACCTTTAAATCCTACTGAATATTTTTATAAGTATTTTCCTGAAAGTTTTTGGGATGAGTGTGCAAAACAAACCAATATTTATGCATATCTCAAAAGAGGTGATCGTTTCAAGAAAATAGATGCAACAGAAATTAAAATATTTTCTGGCATGCATATCATTATGGGAATCATGCAACTCCCACAAGTACGTTTGTACTGGTCAAAATGCTGTGATATGCCCATGATCACGAAAAATATGACCAGAGACAGATTTTTTGAGTTGCGGAATACGTTGCATTTTGTTGACAAATCTTTTATTAATGATGAACAAAAAAAAAAGATAAATTACACCTAGTTAGACCTATTATCAATTGTTTCCGGGATTGCTGTTTAACATTACCCTCGCACAAAATGCTTGTCCATTGATGAGCAGATGATCCCCTTTTCGGGCCGTTGTGCAATGCGACAATATGTTCCTTCAAAACCTAACCCTGTAGGATTGAAAAATTTTGTCCTCGCTGCACAGGATGGGTTAGTTTTAGATTTTCTAATCTATACCGGCGCTGATACAGTATCAACAAATGATAAGACATTCTATGGTTTAGGAGGAGCCGTTGTAAAACATTTAGTTGCTACTGTGCCAACAACATCAGTTACCCATCTATTTACTGACAGATATTTCACTGGTATACCAATTCTGGATTACCTTCGTATTAGAAATATATCTTTGACAGGTACAATAATGCGAAATCGAACCGATGGTGCTGCAGATAATTTTCCACAAGATCGAGACATGGAAAGAGGGTCGTCTACTTTCCGAACTCGTGCAGATGGGAAGGCCTGTCTGGTAAAATGGAAAGGACAATAAATCAGTACTGATGTTGTAAAATGCATTTGGTATCAGTCCGGAAGGGACTTGTAAGAGATAGTGCAAAGAAGAAAATAAAAAAATAGATGTCCAGCAACCTGCTGTTGTAAAAGCTTATAACACGTATATGGGCGGAGTAGATCTGATGGACAGATATATCGCTTACTATCGAATTTCAACGCGAACCCCCAAGAAATGGACAATGCGTGTTTTTGCCCATTTTCTGGACATGGCGACATGTAACTCATGGATCCTGTATACCCGTCACTGCAAACAAAGCCAGGCAAGAAAAAAAGACTATTTGCAATTGCTACAGTTTAAACTTGCAATCGCAGAAAGTTTAGTTAACAAAGAAATTTCAAAGGAAGAATGCAATTCAGACAGAAAAATTGCGCAAAAAGTGGTTCCTCTCCCTGGAACTGAGGTAAGATATGACAAAGTAGGGCACTTTCCAGAGCATGTTAAACTGCAAAATCAGATGAAATGCCGAAACCCAGGCTGTAAAGGTTAAGTCAAGAGAAAGTGCATCACATGCAATTTGTTTTTATGCTTGCAGAACCGGAACTGCTTCATGGAATTTCACGTGAAATAGGTATTTTTTATATGTATATAAACCAAATATGTACCACTTAATTATGGTAATTAAAATTTTTGAATAGAATTTTTTTGTTCATATTTATTTCTTTTGATGCCATTTATGCAAGGTAAAATTAAAAATTGGGAAAATAATTGTATTATTTTAAGTACAGGTCTCAAGAGGTTATATATTATTTCTGTGGCCTGTTTTTTGTTAATTTGCGAGATCTTCCTCATTTCTTGATCGATTTCTTTGATTTACCCCTCATTTTAAAGCTTATCGTGTAGGCTAATGACGAAAAATAGACCCACGGTCTAAAAATATTTTTTTTGTCAAAAAAACCTGTTTTAAAGCACCGGACTGAGGTTTATCGGGGGTTTTCGGTTAATTTTATAAGTTTAACTTGCGCTGTGACTGACAGAGATGAATGGCTCGATCGGCAGAGCGTTCAACTGGTAACCAGAAGAATGAGTGTTCGGGCCCAGTCTGAACTATCTGCATCGAAAAACTAGACAAATCACATGGACGCTTAAAATGCTATAAATAGCAAAAGTCGGGCACTAAAATGAGATGGGAATGCTCCTTGCTGTTACGAAAATTTGATGCAACCTGTAGCTAATTTTGTTTCTTAATTGTAAGGTTGTAAGCTTTTTTTTTTCTTTCTCTCTTCTGTTTTTGAAACTTTGGGCTCTAGAAAACCTAAAGCAAATTATAAGTGAAAATATAAGTATCAGGTTTAAGATTTCAGACTACAAAAGAATAATTTTTGCTCATTAAAAAAAATCGTATACTGAAATGTGGATTCTTCTACTAACAGTTTTTTTACCTTTTGTACAAACATAAAAATTACTCCCCCAAATTGAAATTACGCTTTTCATTTAGTTAACCTATGAATATTTATTAGAACAAGAAGCAAAACTTTGAAATTACAAACAACTCGATGGGTAAAATATCATTTTTTTTCCTCTTTCGGCAAAAAATAAATAGCCAGTCACATGTTTACTACAGTCGAAAAGCTACGCTTAAAAAACAAATTTAGTTCAACTGATTTTGTATTTTAATGGTGCGGTTAAATGATAAACACGTGCTGCCATCTAAGCCATAACAGTTCAAGCAGACTGCTATAACAAATTGTACAAATTTTAAAAATAAAAAAACACTTTTCTTCAATATTGTTACAAATTCTGTAAATAGTAATTATTGTAGTAACGTAACCTGTAAATAATTTCCCGTAATGAATATACAACCCCTATTCATTCGGCTAAAGTATACGATCCCCCTATTTCTTTTTTGTTCATTGATAAAATTTGATAACGGTCTACTATTTTCTAGAAGCGTTTGGAATCTTGTGGAATATTTGAGAGATTTCTTTCGATGTTTATAAAAGCGTCCCGCGTGATAAAAAGTTCAGTTTCGATTGAGAATTCGTACTGAGAGTGTATTAGCTCTGTTTATTGCGAGGCATTTCGCTGTGTTGTTTTCGTATTTGGAAGTAAATACGTGTGTAACCGTTGAGTTTACGGTGTTGAGTGGCATTTGCTTAACTGCCGATGATTAATTTAGCAGTTGTTAACGATTTCTTCTGTACATAGTGTAAATAAAGCTCCTGTGTTTTTATCAAGAATTGTGTCGTCCTTTCAAGAAAGTTGGAAGTCGCAGCGGATCCGTTACAATATCTTATTTCATATACTATGTCTGTGGATTATTTTTCTGTAGGTATGCGAGATCTTTCTTATTTCTTGAAGAAATTCCCCCCTCATAGTAAAGTTTACCGGGCCGGCTAATGACGAAAAATAGACCTACGGTCTAAAAATCAATTTATCGGAAACGCCCCATGCTGCTGCAGAACCTTGATGCAGCCTGTAGCTCTCATGAAGTTTTTTTTTTCAAGCAAAATTCTAATGCAATTTTTCAATTTTTTGCGTCGCTTTCGGCAAAAAAAAACAAAACACAAACAACATTTTTTTCCCTTTTGATAAAGCTTTAAAGCACGGGAATGTCTTGCTGACAATCAGATTGGTGCCAGTTCGAATCCGTGCCAATAAATATCTCGTTAATGCTTCTCATTTTTCGTCAGAGGCTCACTTAGGCACGATTATGCCACAACTCGTTTTTTTCACATTCTCAATTACTGCTTTTTTACGAGTCACTCAGTCACACTTTTAATAATAGTTATTTTTGCATTGAAAATACATACCACCAAAAAGTGAGCGATGATCTAATTATCACAACATTGTAATTATTGAGGTTTAGTTACTGATGTCTTCAAATTACATGCTTTCTTTTGTGCGTTTGCTTTTTTCCGTTTACTTTTTTCGATTCTTCTTCATAATTTTCTTTCTTTGAAATTTTTTATGTGTGAAATTCCACATGAAACGATTTGAAGCACAGTGTGTAGTTCCGTACGGGTCGACTAGTTTAACTCCTCCGATAATAATTAGCCGAGATATCAATTAAAAACTATTAATTAGGACACTTAGATTTCGACATAAAATTGATATTTTTTGAAGGCTTTCCTCCATTCAAATTATTATTCAGTGCTTCATCTCAACTTTCCCTAACAATGCTTTTATTAAAATTTGTGGCGTGAAAATAATCATTGAGAAGAAAGATTTGTTGCCATTTTTTTCTCGAATATGAACAAATAAAATTCTGGGTTTTGTTTTGAGTCTTTTCCTGTAATCGCGGGATTTAAAATGTTTCCTTTTTTGGTTATTTTTCCGCAATCTGCAGCACAATTTTACTGATATTTTTCTTTTTGTTCAAGCCTTATTGTTGAACACTCGTCACTTGACATATTTTTTATTTTCGGGGTGGACCGTGCAAAGCCGGGCGACGCAGCTAGTATTGTACAAAAAGACGTGAAAGGTCAAAGATGAGCTGGGTGGATCCTGCAGAAGAGGATTGTATTGTCCTTGAATCTAAGAACTGGAAGAGCTTTGCTGAGAATAGTGGAGGCTGGAAACGGCTGGTACAGAGGACCTTGGCCCCACCTTGGGCTGATCTCGCCATGGTTGATGATGATCGCGTATCATATCCTGTATATTCGAATAAAAAAAATTATCTGCAAGGCAAAAGATTCCGCTCATTTGCCAAAGTGTCTATCGAAATAAAAATATTTGCTGGTTACATTGACGTTTCAGTCCACTCTACAGACACTCAATAAGATTTCTGTCCGGTGGTTCAGAAGACAAAACCAAAACTGGAATTTTTTTCCAACTTCAACCACGTTTTCACCGACTCTACAAGAAGTTTCCTCACTGGAATATCCAACCGCGATAAAGATTTCTTCTGAGAAATGGAAATATAAAAATTTTGTTTTCCAACTTACTCAAATGCTGTGCATGATGTATGATATCGTTCATTTTCGACAAAAAAGCTACTATACTGTAAAAAAAAAGTGCATAATTTCTGCAAATATAACATATCTGACAAAACCCAGGAAAGTTTCCGCTGAAAGTTATTAACCTTCAGGATATTAATTTGGAATATTCCTGAAAAATGCAGAACCCTTCTGAATCAAAGCTAGTCATGTTTAGAAAATACAGGAGCTTTCAGTGAAAACTTATATATGGGTATGGTAACAGTTCATCCCTTCCTGATTTACCAAGAAAGCTCCTAAAGTAAATATTGCCAAAACTAAGACGATATTGCAAGCAATCCATCTATATATATAAAAATGGATGTATGTTTGTGGGTGTGTGGGTATATGTGTGTGTTTCTTATACAAATCCACGGTTTTCGTCGGATTTCTTCCAAATTTGGCACAGAGGTAAATTGTTCCTCAGGAATTCATATAGGCGGGTTTTTGGAATTTAAAAAAGATCCGAAGAGGTTCAAATTTATATTTTTAATCATAAATTGCTCTTTTCGACACAAACAAATTTGTGTATAGTTATGAATTTAGTCTAAATGAAAAGCCCGTAAAAAACTGCCTTAGATGAAGTTTCTTCAAAGATTAACTACTATCGTTAAATTTAAGAACTTTGATTCCAAGCTAATAAAAATGATTTGCAACTTATAACCACCAGTAAATATTTTAAACACAATCAGCACAAAAAGTATCATAAACAATTGCCGCTAATGTCTTTCAGCGACAAGCCAAACGCATGTTTGGTAAGAGAACCGTAGATATACGAAGTAATGATGTACATCGTTTCGTAGTCCCAGGGATCCATTGATGCTACCCCATGGTTCTACTTAATTTGAATGCTACCGTTAAATTGTAATTTTTAAATACTGTTTAATTAAAAAATCCACAACAGTAAGGGTTGCGTGTAATTTTTTTATCAGTGTTTTCCACGTTAATAGGAGAGAAAATACAAACATTAGTAAGGTATTAATATTACATTCAAGATTGGCGCACTATCTTCGACTGTTTCAGCATTAGAATACTTTTATTAAAACCACATCTATTTCATTCATATGATCCTTACCAAATCAATTTGAAATGTGTAAATTTTCTGTATACTACTCCTCGATTTACGTCGAATCTTTAAGTAATTCAGTTCAAGTATAACCAATAACCTAATTCGGTTAAATAGAAGTCGCTCCAGGCTATCAAAGAACATGTATGTTTGTGGGTGTGTGGGAATGTATGTTCCTTCTACAAATCCAGTTTTCGTCGGATTTCTTCCAAATTTAGCACAAAGGTAAATTGTTGCTCAGGAGTTCATATAGGCTGGTTTTTTAAATTTTAAAAAGACCTAAAATGGTTTAAATTCATATTTTGAGTCATAAAATTACTCTTTTCTACACGAACGAATTTGTGTATAGTTATTAATTTAGTCTTAACGAAAAACCCGTAATAAACCCTAGATGACGTTTCTTCAAAGATTAACTACTATCGTTAAATTTAGGAACTTTAATTCCAAGCTAATAAAAATGATTTGCAACTTATAACCACCAGGAAATATTTTAAATGCAATCAAAACTAAAGGTATTCTCAACGTTGGCCGATAATGCCGATTCGCGACTACAGTAAAGCATGTTTGGCAAGAAAACCGAACGAAATCAAGTTGCTGCTGTTAAGCGATTTTTGAATAACATCCTGCAAAGCAGGAATGCAATTGCGGTCTTCGACAGTTCTACCTACTTTGTATGCTTTCTTTTGGTATTTCCGTTGCAGTAATGGCAGAACGAAATTATAGATTAGTATTTCAAACATGAACAGCCGAGAAAATATCAAAACCAGCTCGGTATCAATAATTCATTCATTATCCATGTACAAGCTTCAACAATTTAATGTTAGATGGTGCTTAAAACCAATCTGCATATGTTCTTTATACTATTCCATGGTTTACGTCGGATCTTTACCTAATTCGGTTCAACTAAGTTGAATTGCTGAATTCTAACAAAGAACAAGAGTAAAAAATACTAATTTCGCAAATAAATTGCAAAATAATCATATTTGTGCTTAGTAGCGTATCTGGAATTTGTTTTTCAAGGGGGAGGGGGATGGTCATGGCGTTTCTTACATGCAAATAAGCTACCATACTAGGATTGCCAATATGTACTAAAATTAAAGGTTGAAACCTTTTTCCCCCGCAAAACCACACGGAAATATAATTCAGCGGAATTCATACACTTTAGGAGGGTTGGAGTTTTAAGTTTGGAAAAAATGCAAATAAATATTAATTTATATTTGAATTGTTTTAAACTGCAAAAAAATGCTACGTTTTTTATATAAACAAATGTCTTCATTTGAAATTTTATATTACCTTAATGCTCGAGTAATATTACATCTGATGAAGCATCTTCGCAGAATAGCAATAGTTTTATATCTGTTAGCAGGTATGATGCAACTTTTGACACACATAAATTACTATTTAAAGGCATGATGAAATATTACTCCACAATATGAAGTTTTTTCTTCATCGTTAAATAAGTTGAAAAAAGCTGCATTCCCAATTAAAAAGCTAAGGTCGATAACTGCTATTGTAAACAATCGAAAAATATTGGAAGTTTGTACCTACCATTAAGCATTTCAACCGTCATTGAAGAAGTGCTGTGAGATGAATGGAAAATTATCGCTATAATAGCTTAAACTCTCTTATACAGTATAGGGATAAGGTGAAACACTTGGTATCTCACGTGTAACCACATTGGACGATTAAGTGCTGTAAATGTATGTGAGATATAACTATTTTCGATATAGATAGCTTTATGTTACTTGATCAAGGTTGGTTTCATATACAAATGTAATTCTTCTTGCTGCTGGGAGGGGGATTAAGAACAATATTTAGGAGAAAGTTTTGAATTAAATTTATGGATTAGAAAAATGTGAATCATTTAAGTTTTTAATTTTTAAACTACGTTTCGAAACGTGAAATACATTTCGACTGCTTTTAAGCTGTGGATAAGAAGAACAAAATATGCAACGAGATGGTGTAAAATATAAACAAAAGATTTGTCCATTATACAGTTGTAAGTACAAACAAGACATTTATTTTTCAAAAAATTTCAGGGCCTGCAAATAATTAAAAAACAAAATCTAACACGGATAGTGACCAAAAGGCACACGCCTACTTTTTTCTCTATAACGCAGTTTAATTGACGGTTTTGAAATAGTTCGTTCAATAACTTCACGTCCACCTACTTCCATTTTTAATGTTTTACATACCTTAAAATAATGACTGTAATGTAGTCAGTGGACCCATTCCCACCTCTCACGACGATTGTATCCCTCTAAATTAAAATTTTGATGCTCTCTAAGGAATACTCTCTCTAAAGCAACAAACTTAAATACATGTTCTCTCTACCTGCATCAGTGTGATATGTACAACATTTACGGCAAGTATTAGATCTTAAAAATTTGAACTATAACTTAAATCTTGACAAATTTTAAATCTTTACAAGACATTAATATTACTGTCTAACTGTCATTTTTACCTACGAAAATAGAAATTTGACGTCAATATAAGAAAATAAAATGTAGCCGACGTGCGTCTTTTTAGGCAAGTTGCACTTATCCAATTTTACTCTATGGCATGGCACTAAATCACCATGGCAAGAGCGAGCGGACACATTTCGTAAAGTTTTTTTTATACTAAGCAAACTTTTTCTGCGAAATGTGCTTGCCTGAAAACAAACAAAATAACCTATCACTTGATACCTTTATTCTTAAAAACACCGCAAAACATCTAAAACGGAGTGTTATCGTCTGTTAACAACACTGACTGAATTTATTTTCTGTACGGTGGACTATTTGTTTAGCTTTTGGACATTGAGGATGATTTTAAATTAATCTGAAAATATTGTAACCGTGTCCAAGAAGACTATTTTGTATATATTTGTGCCTGATATAGGGATTGACTTTTATTTTTGGGTAAGCTCACGACTCTTTCTAAGGAAACATTCAATGATTTATTTCTGAATCAAATGCATGTGATAAGTACTGTTG
Organism: Uloborus diversus; assembly: GCF_026930045.1. NCBI lineage: Eukaryota > Metazoa > Arthropoda > Arachnida > Araneae > Uloboridae > Uloborus > Uloborus diversus. Next base: position 44,360,028 of record NC_072738.1, on the reverse strand, counting down.
CATTTTTTGATGTATTGGGAAAAACAAAACCTACAAAGGCGGCACAACGCTTTTCTTTCGAAGCATCACTAAAAGGTTATCCCACACGATGTGCAAAAGACAATCATTTTAGTACAGTAAAAATAGGGGTCGGACCCAAACATCCAAAAAAAAAAAAGCTAAACCTGGTGCAAATTGTTTATTACCCTCTCAATAAGAACAGGTAAAAAGTCCCACCCCATTGTGCGTCGGGTTTTGGAATGGGGGGGGCATCTAAAAATTGCTGTTTTGGGTATTTTTTTAAGAATTTTTAGAGTAAATTTCAAGTGAGAATATTATGTTTTACTGAATTTAAAAGCATGAAATTAAAGGTGTTTGACCCCCAAGAGGGATGACATAACCCACCAATGCTACAAAGCCCCCCTATCCCCGTAAAACGAAGCAGTACCCCCGAACCCCCCTCCATACATTTCATATGGAAACATTATTTTATGCTAAGTTAAAGTTAGAAATCGAGTGTGTCCATTTTCCAAGATCGATCATGCACCACCTCTCAAAGCTACAGCACCCCCCTCCGCCAAATAAAATAAATCCTCACCCCTCCCCTTTTATTTCAAGTAAAAGTATTATTTCATGCAAATCAAAAATGCATTCAATCAGGATTGTCCACCCCATAAGAACAGTAGCTCACCTCCCAAAACGAAATTATATACTAAAATATTATATTCCCCCCACCCCCTCTAATGGTGCACATTTGATTAAATGGCCAGAAAAATTACGCTGAACTGTTTTTTCAGTGTGAATGATTTCTCCTAAGCTTGTAACAAAAAGTCTTCGTTATCAAGAAGTTTTTTGGAATCTAGATCCTCTGCAAAATCGCTATTGTTGCAGCTATGTCTAACACAGTTTGTGCATATAATTGAGCACTTCAGTCCACTTTCAGACTTTTCAAACATTCACTATATCCAATAAACTCCTCAGAGCAAGCACAAGATTTTAGACGCAGAAAGTCTTCTAGAGCAGAAGGCTTGACTGTTGTAATAGGACGCAGATCATATTTCTGTGGTGCTTTCTTTGCACCCATCAAAAATGACACTAGTTTTCCCATACTTACAAATTACCTATACACTGCATTGCTGGCATATTTCCTTGAAGCTTACAGATCATTACCAAAAATATGATCAAGCGGGTATCTTCCATCTATTATATATGAGGCAGTGAGAAGCAAAGGGATGCAAGTGGCAAAATTAAAAATTTGGAGATAACCAGTACAAATGGTTGGTGAACCTCTCACCTATCTTGAGGCAAGAGATGGTACTAGTAGACCTGGTAGTTGCTTCTATACAGCATGATTTAGAAAAGAAAATCAATGAAAGCCTACCTAGGATCTTATCTTTAAACGCGTTTTATTCAAAACTTGAAAATGTCCACTTACATACCTTTGCTTCTCACTGCCTCATATATGACGACAGCTGTTCTTTCTCTGATGGTGGATGAACCTTTTGCGTCAGATAATAGCACTTTAACGATACAAGATTTCTTTCCTTCTGAAACCAGATTCATCGAATACTGATGGAGGATCAGCGCAGAACTCGTACCAGATGTTTTTAGCAATTTGTTATTCCATCTTTACTGTTCATACCATTCGGTGTAAAAGATGGTTTGGGCTTACCCATCTTTACAGATAGTAACTACTCTCGTAACAGAAGCAAAGTCATAACTGTTTACCTCCTTTACAAAGAAATGCCACAAAATTGTTTGCCTTCAATATCCTTTGGGTTACTACCCGAACGTTAAAGGTCTCATCGCAACTCACCTTATCATCAACGAGCAATACCACTACCAACTTAAGAGGGAAGAAACTTCTGGGGGCTTTAGAAACGGATTTTGATTTCCAAACTGAGAGACAAAAAAGTGTAAATATTTAGCATTCTATTGTTGTGTTGCTCATTGCTCTCATCAAGACTTGTTCTATCGTTGAATCACTACAGGTTCTAGATCACCTGAATTTGTCACTGAGTTAGATCGTTGAATAGCTGATGTTTTAGCTGATGTTTGATGTGATCAAATTTTTTTATCGCACAATGTACTCAAAAGTTTGAGATAGTGTTGAAAGTATATGTCCGCATATTTAACATAATTCACATAACCAGCTGCGTAAAAGAGAGGTAGCTCGGTGTTTGCAAATGAGAACCCCCACCGACTTTGAGGGTGCAGAATTGCAGCATTGCCCGTCTCACTATTGGCAATTTCGGTTTGTCCCCCCTTACAGTGATGGCAAAAGATTGTAGAATAGTTGAAGTTTGTTAATCAAGAAGAAAAAGGGAAACTTTGGTCAATTTGGACTTTTTTTATGCTGCACAGGAATTTTGTTTTCCAGCGCTCTAAACAGTTTAATAACTCCAGTCACAAATAATTTGGTTACTGAGCTCGCTTAGATCTTTTAGAATTATCATTCTGACATTACTATATCATTGTGTAGCATTTTGTACTTCTGAAAAGTTTAAATCAGGGAATTTTTTTCGCGAACTTCACTGCAATAGTTAATTTTAGAATGTAAATTCAGGCCCCCCCCCCCCAAAAAAAAAGCGATAGCGCACCCCTTAAGTGTGACAGAGTATCCATCCATAATAAAAGCCCTCAAAAAAGAAAGAAATACCCCTTGAAAAAAATGCCTTAAAAATTCCAATGACGCAAAGCTGCTCCATGAACCCCCCCCCATTCCCCCCCCCCGGCTGTGCACCCCTGTTAATTAGAATTTTTTTCTGTGAGAGTTTATTATTTTACTATTATACAGTGGTTTCTGCGAGGTTTGAGAATTTTTTTTAAGTAATAGAAATTTTTATTTAAATAGAGGATTCTTTCGTCCCCCCCCTTCCCCCCAAAACCCGACGCGCAAAGTGCTGGGACTTTTTACCCCTTCTTGCTGGAAGGGTAAGAAGTAATTTGCAACAGGTTTCACCTTTTTTTTTGATGTTTGGGTTTGGCCATTTTTTGGCCTAATTTTACTGTACTATTTGTCTTTGCCATGAAGACAGTTTACGTACCGGCCCACAGTGGAGTATTTGACTGAAAATCCTGGCCAAAACTAGTTTGAAATTTTCACTCTTCTGAAGGCGACTCCCTTGTGTGCGTTTGTGCGCTGTACGGCGAAGCTATCTCACTTATAGACACGAAACTTGGGATACAAGTTGTCTGAAATGTCTGATGTTTTGATTTGAAACTCGATTTTTAAAATTTGAATTAGAAAATGAAATATTTAATATTTTATCCACGGTTTAGACTTTTGCATGTTTATGACCGTAAAAACGATCCTAGTAAACGTAGAAAAAAAAACCAAAGCATCACTAGATAGGAAAAATCATTTTCTTCAAGATTATGGTTTGTTTGAAGTTCTAACGTAATTAACCGAATTTTTAAGAATTTACAAAGGGAGGTCACTTTTTCGACTTTTTTCAATTCTTCAATCAATGTAAACTAAAATTCTTGCATCCAATATTCTAATAATGTTATGGCTCTGAAACTTTTTAAGGAAATAATATAAATACCTTATCTTCGTTTACAGCGAAAACGGTTATGTTCTTTCACTGATTTATAATGAATTTTTTTTCAATGAGTTGAAATAAAAATTTTCGATAATTTTCACTCGATCCGAAATAAATGCCACGGTTGGCTCTTTGCCAATAATGCTTAGGCAAGTGATAAGTTAACATGTTCGATGCGAATGGCTGTTTTCCGTTGAAGATATGTAATTAAGTGCACTGTTCGAAGGGGGAAAAAAGCAAAAAGCGGTTAAAAAATCCTAGTATTCAGTACAAAACACTAATTTGAAACCAAAAAATAATCAATTTTATTCTTTTCGTTTGGTTTCAATCATTAAAACCCTGAGTTAATCATGCACAAAAAGAATTAAAGATAAGGGTTTCGGGGTTACAATGAACCTTTTTTCTATTGAAAAAAAAAAATAAATAAATAAATAAATGAACTAGGATATTATAACTGTAAAAACACTCGAAAATGGATATTCAAAAGCTCTTTGTTTTTGAATTGTATATATTTTACTCGTACCTTGGGTCGATCCTTAGTTTTATATCGCGTGATGTGTCCCGCTAAAAATAATACGAACAAACTTGGAACTAAAATTTTATCTAACTTTAATTTCACAATGAGTAGGTAAAATGTCTTAAATATGGATAGCTCGCTAGCGTAGGAACGTTAGGAGACAATTACAATTGTCTCCTAACGCTAGCAAGTGGGGAGGGGGGTACTTTCTCCCTTTTGCTATGTATAAGGGGGAAAAGACCCCCTCCTCCCGCACATTATTTGCAGCAATGATCTGAAAAAATAAAAATATTTATTTATTTTATCTAAAATCTATCTCAATTTTAAGGAAGAGCAAATTTTCTTAGCGAGATCACAAAATAATTTAATCTATTAACTCAATAACGTACATGAGAAAATTAACATAACTGAACGCAAACACATGTTTTAGGGTGCAATGAATCTCTTTAGCGATGCTCAAAGGTAAGCGTTTTCGAAATTAATTGGATGATTCTCATTCCATAACTTACATCTTTACACATTGATGAAGCGGTTTCTCGTAACCATGAAACTCGTGTCTGAAATTTTATTGTTGTTTGTGCGCTCAAATATGTCGATCTTTTCATTCAGTAGTACTTATGATAACTGTTTTACAAATTTATTAAATCTTTGTAAGTAAATTCAGTTTAAAATCATGACTTGTCACAAAGATCGGATTATGCACATTTTTTTAAAAAAATCATTTAAAAAAAAGGCAGTTGTAGGCGGAAGATTTTTTTGCTGAAATTAGCACTAGAGACTTTGCCAAATACGATGCAACTTTCAAAACAGCCCGACCGAGCCCGACACCCATTTAAAAAGCTTTCTCTAGTTATAAATTAAGGCGAAAAGCCTTTAAAAATCTCACGTACCAAGTTTTCTTTATTTTTTTTCACAAAAAGAAAATAAAAATATTTACATTGATTTATAATTAGCACTAAGCCCTGACATTTCTTTATACCGTAAAACTGATTTGGTTCAATTCCATTCATTTAGAAAGCCACAAAAAAAATCTACATTGAAACGTAATAATTAAGCTGAAACGTAACAAAAAAGCGAAAATTCTTATAGAAATCTCATCTTTCACCGAGGCTATGAGCAATTGTATGTGACTCAAGTTTCCAAAACAGGTGCCGATCGATGCACCAGTTAGTCAACTATCATGGAATAAATTTTCATAAAAATCGGGTAAAATTTTAATTTTGGACTTTTGGCCAGGATTTTCAGTCAAATACTCCACTGTGCGGCTGTCTGATTCAACCTCAAACAACATACCAGTGGACACTACAGAGCCCAAACAATATTCCTCACACTTTTTTGCTTTAAGTTGATGCTACCTTTTCGGCAAATGCTTGATTTTCTGTGTTATTTAAAGTATTTTGAAGATTTGAGTCAAGAAAGCGTTGTGAATGTATTTTTTTACGCTCATTTGGAAATAATTCATTCAATTGATTGTCCAAAAGATATGTTGCATTAAAAAGCACCCGGGCAACGCCGGGTAGTAAGCTAGTTCTGAATAAACAATATTTGCAGACTGCAGTTCGCGCTTGATTGGAGCTCAGTCAATCAAGAAAAGCCGTAACTAAGGTGAAAAAGAAACACCTAATACAAAAGCTATGTTTTTACACTGGTTGCTAAAAATGTTTTTCAGTACAGTGTAAAATCGGCGTTCTTAGAACTTGTTGCCGTTTAAAAACTTTCTCGCAAAAAAACTCGTTTTCCACCGGAAACCAGTGCAAATGCTCGAAACGTTACACAGAAGTAATGTGACGTTTCGGAAAAACAAAGGAAAAAAAAACTATTGAATATGTTTGAAGTTTTATGATTTTTACGTACCCATTTTCTGCAAGCATTCGGTTACGACAAGTAAATATCGAGGTAATACGTATTTACAAAAAAATAATAATAATAATTAAAAAAAATAATTTGAAATTTGTCATCTTGAATTCAAATTATGTTTTTCGCAATCACGAGTGTGTGTGTGTGTGTGTGTGTAGGCGTGTGTGTGTAGGCGTGTGTGTTTGTGTGTGGGGGTATGTGTGTTTGTGTGTGTATGGAGTATGTGTATGTGTGTGTGTAGGCATGTGTGTTTTTGTCTGTGTGCAGGCATGAGTGTTGGTAGTTGTGTGTATGAGTGTTTGTGTGCGTGGGGGGCGGGGTATGTATGTGTGTAGGCATATGTGTTTGTGTGCAGGCATTAATGTGTGTATGTGTGTGTGTATGTGTAGGTGTCTGTATGTATGCGTGTGTGTGTGTGTGCATGTGTTTGTGTGTGTGTATGTGTGTGTATGTGTAGGTGTCTGTATGTATGCGTGTGTGTGTGTGCATGTGTTTGTGTGTGTGTATGCGTGTGTGTGTAGTTGTGTATGTATGCGCGTGTATGTAGCATATGGATGCAACCTGGAGACGGTTTTCGCTATAGGAGCAGCATCGTGAGGAACCGGTCGACGGTGATGCTGCAGAGGGTGCTGGCGGGAAAATAAAATCATAGGACATCAAAACAGTTGAATAAAAGCAATAAACAATCGTGATTGCTCAAAAAGAAACTAACTGTAGTGTCTATGTACCCTCACCTCAGCCGTTCTGATGTTTCCATATTGAATTGTCATTATCACCAGCTAGAACTAGCAACATTAATCAAAACCTCCATAACTAATGCTTTTCCTTCCTCTTTTAATTTTTTTTTTCTAAAAATGGAATGACAGCGGAGGGGGTAAAATCCAACTTAAAAGAGTATTTTGTGTTTTAAAGAAACAACTGGTATTTCTGAGTAGTTTAATTTTTTTTTTCAATTATGAGAAAAGGAGGTTGAAAACGATAGAGGAATGCAGACACTTATCTTCAATGGAGACAATACACCTGCTCATGAGGATGTTTCACAGTAGTTGTGTTCAAACATTTGAAGAATAATTTCGCATTGCATAAGGAACATTGGTATCGATTTTATGCGTCTTGTGGTTATCATCACCCATCCCTACCGTCCACATTTGTGGGGAAAACGCTTCATTTATGTGTTTTTTAACATCTCGCATCTTTTGCTTTCTAGAGAGATATACTAGAGATTTTAACATTGTAAAATAGTAAATCAAGGAATTTAATCTATTTGTGAAGAACATTGTAAAAAGTTAAGTTCTGCTGTTCGGTATTGAATTTTAAAATCTTCATTAAAATATTTATCACTAAAAATTATTTCAAATGCATTTCCTTCAAAATAGTCACCGTATAGTACCGGCTGTCCTGCTGACATTTTCCTTCGTTAAAGGATTTAATTTTCACCTAGGTTACCATTATATATTTTCTTTTTAAGTATAAGCCTTCAGTTCAAATAGTGTAAGTCTCATGCAATCCAGGAAGTACGTTACGTTTAACAATATAAAAAAAAAGAATAAACTATTTGGAGCTAGCTTTTATTAAGTAGTAAGCTGTAATATTCTGAGTATTTCTTGACAAGGGATACCGTCATTAAAAAAATATCATTTGAATTCCATGACTATTGAAACTGAGACTCATGTAACGTGCCCAATGAATTGAAAAAAAAAGAGGGAAAAGAAATTTACCGGCGAAACTGGGGAGACACCGGCTAATTCTATTCGTTGGGACGAGAAGATCGTTGTAAAAGAATTCAATCAATGTACACTAGGGTGGAACGAAAAAAACAAAGTTTTTATTTTCGAATCGTAATAGTGCGGAAAAGTTGCGATTGGTGAAGACTTACAAAACAAAACAAAGATTTTTAAAATCGGATAATATCTTCCGATCCCGCAACGAGCCTGAATATTTGAAAAAATGGAAAATTTCGTGTTTTCTTAGTGATTTTTCAAAAATTTTGTTTTATGTTTCTTTTTAAAGTTCTAAGATGGAAAAGTTACGATTGGTGAAACCTTCAGAAATTAAAAAAAAATTTGAAATCGAATAATACCTTCTGATCCAGAACCAAGCCTAAAAAATCGAAAAAGTTGAGAATTTCAGGATTTTTCCGAATTTTTAACATTTTTGGATCAATGTACTTTTTCAGGCTACAGAACGGAGAAGTTACGTTTAGTGAAGACTTCAAAGTGAAAAAAAAAATATCTTTTTGAAATAAAACAATATCTTCCGATCGCGCAACGAACCTACATGTTTGAAAAAGTGTAAACTTTAAGCCCTTTTTTCAGCTTTTTTTTTTTCTTTTAGTTTAACGATCCTCATAAGTTCGGTATGAAATACTAATGGAAGAACGTTTGTTCATAAAACAAATGTGATATTTCAGTACTAGAGCCTGCCTGTAAATTGTCCACATGGCCCTTTAATCCCGCGATACTTATATTTGTTTATGCCGCTTAGTACAGTGTATGCATCTAATACGCCCCTTTAGCGAAATAAAGAACCGCAAAAATTTCACAGACGATGCCATTCATGGTTATTGAACAATTCAAATCTGTCGATACTTACCTGACAATCTAAAACAAGTTGTTTGCCCTGTCATTGAAAGAAACTCTTTCTTTGCGCATCCCGAAAACTTATTAATGGCAATGGTGTTTAATGAAAGGGGGCACATAAGATAACTAGCATTTAAAAACGTCTTAAAAGCCAGAGAATCTGTTTCTAAAGGCAAAAGCATTAGAAACTTTGTCATTCCATCTCTAAATTTCGAAGCAGAAGGTACACAGAGATTATTAATTGGAACACGTCTCCACCTTTTCTTCGAAAAGTTCCTAACAAAGACATTGAAAATTTTATTGTAACAGGCACTATACCCGACTGGGATATAAAACTATTCCTCTGCCATACGCAAACTGTCGAAAGATGTGTGAAGCTAATGACGAAAGCTTCACTCAAAGTGTGTGGATTTAAATCAAAAGATGGCTAGATAAGAGATACATTGAAATCCAGATCAATTATGCCCGAATTTTCCAAAAAATCTGATTATAAATAAGCTTCAACAACTAACACTTAAAACAATAAGACTTGTATACTGGATTGTAAATTTGGTAAATATTTTATAACTTTTTATTATTTGAAAATGTTTCATTGTTGTAAAGAATGGTAGTTTTGCTTGTTTCGAATATACCTTAAAAGTCAAGAAATAAATTAATGTTTATGTGTAATATAGGGTTTTTTTAAAGGCTTTTCCCTGTAACACCGTGGAAAAAAACAACAAGAACAATTTTATTTTTAATCACTAAGAAAAGATGAAATTCTCAATTTTTTTACTTTTCATGCTTGTTCCTGCATCAGAAGGTATTATTTGATTTCAATATGTTTTTTTAAATTTCTGAAGGCTTCCCCATCGTAACTTTTCCGTCTTAGAGTATTAAAAAGAAACGTTGGAGCAACATTTTTAAAAAATCTCTAAGAACACATGAAATTTTCCATTTTTTTTTCACATTTTTAGGCTCGTTGCGGGATCGGAAGATATTTAAAAAAATTTTTTTGTTTTGTTTTGTAAGTCTTCACCAATCGCAACTTTTCTGCACTATTACAATTCGAAAATAAAAACTTTTTTTTTTTCGTTCCACCCTAGTAAACAACTTGTTTTAGATTCTCAGGTAAATATCGACAGGTTTGAATTGTCTGTAAACATGAATGGCACCGTCTGTGAAATTTTTGCGATTCTTTATTTCGCTAATGGAGCGTATTAGATGCATACACTGTACTAAGCGGCATAAACAAATATGAGTATCGCGGGATTAAAGGGCCATGTTGACAATTTACAGGCAGGCTCTAGTACTAAAATATCACATTTGTTTTATAAACAAACGTTCTTCTATTAGTATTTTATACCGAACTTATGAGGATCGTTAAACTAAAAGAAAAAAAAAAAAAGCTGAAAAAAGGGCTTAAAGTTTACATTTTTTCAAACGTGTAGGTTCGTTGCGCGATCGGAAGATATTGTTTTATTTCAAAAAGATATTTTTTTTTCACTTTGAAGTCTTCACTAAACGTAACTTCTCCGTTCTGTAGCCTGAAAAAGTACATTGATCCAAAAATGTTAAAAATTCGGAAAAATCCTGAAATTCTCAACTTTTTCGATTTTTTAGGCTTAGTTCTGGATCTGAAGGTATTATTCGATTTCAAATTTTTTTTTTATTTCTGAAGGTTTCACCAATCGTAACTTTTCCATCTTAGTGCTTTAAAAAGAAACATAAAACAAAATTTTTGAAAAATCACTAAGAAAACAAGAAATTTTCCCTTTTTTTCAAATATTCAGGCTCGTTGCGGGATCGGAAGATATTATCCGATTTTAAAAATCTTTGTTTTGTTTTGTAAGTCTTCACCAATCGCAACTTTTCCGCACTATTACGATTCGAAAATAAAAACTTTGTTTTTTTCGTTCCACCCTAATGTACACCCTTGTGCGAATTGATGGAGTCAAGCCAATTTGTTTACAAAATCACCTTTATTTACATCATTTAATTGTAACATCAAAATCACCACTTAGTTTGACCCCCCCCCCCCTTTGTCCAGCACTATTTTCACTCTACTGGGCATATAGTCAACTAGAGTTTTGCACTTTTCTTTGAATTCTTGATCTCTAAACCATGTTTTTAGCAAAGCACGAATGATTTTTACTTTCTTCTATATCTAATATATAGAAGAAAGTATTGGATTCGTGCAAATTTTCGAATTTCGAATTTTGACGGATTCGAACGTTTTGAGGTGTGCTGAGTCCATTTCGACTATTTTTGGAAAATGTCTGTCTGTCTGTGTGTGTGTATGTGTGTGTGTATGTCACGTCTGTGTGTGACCAGTTTTTTGTGGCCGCTCTACAGCAAAAACTACCGCATGAAATTGAACGAAATTTGGTACACATATGTGCCCCTATGTGAACTTGTGCCCATTGGTTTTTGGCGCGAATTCCTCCAAGGGGGGTGGAGCAATGGGACTTTTTTGAGTTACGCGTGCTTGCTATTCCTCAAGAAGTAACTGGCGGAATCAAACAAAATTTGGTCCATATGTTGCCCCTAACAGGAGCAGGTGCTGATTCAATTTTGGTGTCAATAGCTCAAACGGGGGTTGAGTTATAGAACGTTTTTTGTCGTCAGTTGTGACTGCTGTATCTCAAGAAATAACGAACGGAATCAAACAAAAATTTTTTGACAAGTAGCCCTTAGTGGGTATAAGAGCTGATTTTATTTTGGTGTCAACAGCTAAAAAGGGGGGTAGCGCAATCGCCCGTTCTTTTTTTCCATTGTGAGTGAGTGCCCTATCTCAAGAAGTAATGCTACGTTCTGGTTGAAATTTGGAATATATGTGAATCCATACGTAAACAGGCTTTGGTTCAATTTTGACTCCAATCGCTCCAAGAGGTGTTGATTTTTTTTTTTTTTTTGCGAATAAAAATAGTTTTATTAATGCAACAATAAGAAAGATAAATCGTAATAGATTGTCGTCTGCGTATTTCTCGTGATTTTAATTGTATGGAAATGATCGGAAATATTATCTTAACTAGCCTGCGTGCCCGGCGTTGCACGGGCTACTTAAAAAATGAAAGAGCTGTTCAATTGATGTTTTTGTATTATTCTGACATCAGTTTCTAAAGCGCTAAGGAGTAAATAATTACGCGTAATGCAAGGTTTGCAAAACACCAGTAGAGCATATTTTTGGCAAAAACCTCTTTAACGTTAATCATATTTATCAATAATACAAGTTATGAGTATTTTCAATTAGCACAAAAGATGAAAATATATGCATTCTCAACTATAATATGTGCTCACTTTAAACTGAATTAAATCTGATGGAATATATCTGAAATATTTATGTACAATTACAATCAGCTTTTTACATAAATGACACACACTTTTTTGTTGATTACGTGAAACTAAAGCACCAAGACTTATTAAATACCAATAAGCATTAATTTAATATCAAGCCATCAGATTCCAATTAAGCTTTAGTTAAAATCCTTAAAAACAATCTTTTTTGTTCAACTCTGTTTCACTTAAAGAAATCCAAACAATCTTAATTTAACGTGTTCTTTTAACGATACAAACTGTATTGCAAAAATCGAAACAGGAAGGAAAAAGAGATTTATTACATTTCGAAAACTCACCCATATGACGGAAAAAAGTCCAACAAAATAAACATAATTAGTCGCACATCCTAATAGTACCCAAATATGAGGCCGGTGAATGATAAACTTACACTTCAATCAATAAACATTACTAAAGAAACATTTTTCATATGCTGAAAAGAGTTAAGAACGTTGAATGTGAAAAAATAAGAAAGGACAGACGATAAATGTCCGAATAGAGCAACCAATTTTAAACTAATTAAAAATGAAATTTTAGATGGAAACATTGTTTTAAGATTTGGACAGCAGCCAAAAAAATCTCTTTTGACACAATTATTAGAATTTTATTTGCTCACCCATATGCAAAATGGCAACAGGAAAGAAATAAAAATTCCTGAATAGCGTTATGTTAATTAACGTTTTAATTAATATCTCCGCTAATTAAAGTCGTACAATTATGAAATTGGTCCTATTGTTTTCTTTGGAAAATTTCGAATTGATCGGTATCTCGTTTGACTCCCGATTCGCAGTGGTTCTCGAGAAGATCGATCTTCAGACAGACAGACAGACAGACGGACGCGAACAGATTTTAATATTATAGTGGATGATTTAAAATTTTTAATTGTTGCCATCTTATGTTTGTTAATAAATAAAATATTTGTAATTAATTCAAGTAAGGCTTTTAAAGTAACTTTCAATTTTTGCTCTTTGCTTTGCTTTTGCAATAATTCAGACATTGGGTCAAGTTTTTGCATGTGTAATTTTGTTTTTGTTAGGAATATTGCTTCCTCGTCAAGCATGGGGAGGGATCAGAAAAAGGAAAAATATAGAAGAAAGTTTCGTGATGGCCACAACATACTAGTTTCTTTTGTTGGGCAATCAGATTTTCACTCAATGTCACAATGGCCTGCCTCTTCCGTGGAGAAATATCCATGGCTAACAAACAGTTGAAATGTGACCGGATTGAGAAAAAAAAGCAGAAATAGGTATACATTTATAACACTTAAACAAAACGCGATATTTATGACAAAAAAAAACGTGAGGTTATAGTACCTAATCAACTGGAAGGCTAAACAGCTGTTATAAATAAAGATTGAACAACCTAAAAATTCGAAAATTCAAAATTCCCAACTTGATTCCATTAATTCGCACAAGGGTGTAATCGTAAGTAAATCGGTACTGAACATTTTTTTTTTTTTTTTTTTGAAATGGAAATTTTGTTGTATTGGTATTCATTGTAACGGGATTTCACTATACAGAACACGTTTTGAAGCTGACGACATGATAATTTATGCTGCAAAATATTTGTTGGTTAATGAAAGCGTAATCATATTTAGTTCTTCATTAGCGGCTGGTTTATTTTGAAATACAACTTTTAGTTTATCACGTTTCAATTTGAAATGCGAAAGTGCACTCTAAAGTCAAAAAAGTTTCGTAACTCTCTTCCTGTGAGAGCACTTATTTTAACTGAAACGAAGAAAGAAATAATTTTGTGGATACCGAACGGAGAGAAACAAATTTAATCACCGAAAAGTTTGATGCATTATGATCCACGTGTTTTGCACAGCGTCAAGCAACTGTGGTATTTACTCAACTGCGTTGTGGTTTTTGATAGCATGCATGCATTAAAGAAGTCTGAGATACTTACCAGAAGATAATTTCCATTTAGGAATACATGCATATTTGATCACTTAGAATCGAATAAATGCATGTAAAATATCTTCAGTTTTAGAATATCAACCGGGGAAATTCCTAGGCAATTTTTGCGGGAAATTCTTAAACTTGTAGCGAGTTTTAAGTAATTTTATTATACTTGGCATGTTTGTCACGGAAAAATCTGAGGTCTGCTTTTGCTTACATCTAAGCAACTAGACCACTTAGAAACTTTGGGATTTCACTAAATGATTTGCTCATTCTTAAGGTACTACTTGACACTGAAAAATTAAAATTCTAAAATTAAATTATTGTTTCGATTTGGATGGAAAACAGCAAATTTCATGTAATTTCCGCATTAAATGATAAAAAGAAGCCATTGTTATAAGTATTCATAGTAATCATAATGAGAATTTTGAATGATTATGAATTGTATTCCCTATCATCGCTCTCATCTATGTCAATAATCGATGACGGGGCTAGGTAAAGAAACATACTAGGATAATTAACACGAGTAACTTGTATGTTTTGGAACATAAATTAGTTTCGGAAACCTTTACTAATGGTTCTAATTAAAATAACATAAAAATAAATCCTCAAGAGGAACAAGGATTAATTTTTAGTGCCAACTGCTTAAAGTTTTTACACATATATATTTTTTTTTTCCTTTTAGTACGGAGCATTTGTATGAAAAAAAGAATTGACATTTCGTGATGGTAACATTATTCTTCTTCTGAAATACATTTACACTAAAAAGGATAAAATAACAAAAATTTTTTAAAAAATAGTAAGCACTTTTCATAATGCACTCAAAAGGACAAAATAATTTTTCTGGGTCACAAAGGACAGGATAAGTATTCATGTAGTTTTCAAAAATTCCAAGGAAATGACACCACAAACGAAGAAAAGTGCGGTTCTAGTCATTTCAGACCAAACTTTCCCAATAAGAAAAATATGCATGTTTCAACACTCAAAGTTGTGATTGAAAGCTAGATAATAATAAGAAGTTCTCTTCAAGACTTGAGCCGCACTTTTGTTCGTTTGTGGTCACCAAGACCTACCGAATTTCAATATTCCAATGAATGCGGTACTTAATTAACGCACACCTTGATGACGAGAAAGTTGTAAAATATTAGATCTACACTATCGCAATCAGCGCTCTCGATTTATATGAGAACCGTGTTTCAAATTTATTTTTGCAAAGGCAGGTTTATTCTTTCCCCTCTCACACCTTTTTAAATAAAAGGATAGCTTGTTAAAAGTTTTAATTTCTAGTAACTTCAGAACAGAATATCATCAGCAGTAACAAGTTACTAGAAATTTTAACTTTTAACAATAATAGCTTATTAAAAGTTTTAATTTCTAGTAACTTCAAAACAGAAAATCATCAGCAGTAACAGGTAACCCTAACCAAGTGTAATTCAGAGATCGGTATAAAACTTTGCACTCCGACAAAACACTTACAAATGTTGAACGCGTGGTATTTCTTTTCTATCGGCAATAAACACATTTAACAGAGTGAGTTTCAACCCTAAGCTTTTGTTTTTTGAGTCATTAGATGGCGCAATACATTCTTTTATTTTGAATATTCATTGAAAATTAGTAAAATTCAAACATTGTTGGGAAAAACATTTTTAATAACTAGTGCAAAGATACATTCAGCTTCTTTATCAGGTGTTTTACCTTCAGCTCAGGTGCGGCCTTTCTGTATTAACTGAGCCCCAAACAAGGGTGAAATGTAGTCTCTGGATACTGTAACTTTGAAGGTTTGGCTCGTAATTAAGGTGTACGGTACATGCTTGCAATTATGCCTTAACTATGGCCATACGGTAGATCCCCGTTTTATGCGAGTGTTATGGTCCATGAAAATGCCCCAAAATTAAGACTTAAAAGTTGTGTTAAAATGGGGGTTAGGTCACATGGATTAAAAATAATGCTTTATTCAAGTGATAAATAAATTTAGATTCTGTTCAAAGTGTACTGATTTCAATACATATGCTCAACGTGTAAAAGGAAAACATGAATTAACTTAGTGTTTATAAGAGACAGCTGGTTATGATAGTTAGGCATTCATTAATTGTTTCTGTCTGTAGCTATTTGCAAGGGCTTTAGCTTAGCCGTGGTCACTCCCATCATTTCCTTAATGGGATCTTCCTTCACTAACGAATCAGAAAGTTCATTTGCCATTGTGAAGGAATGGCTTGAAATTTTCAACGTGAAAGCTTTTGGTTGCGTGTCATCGATGTCGGTATCCTAATTGGTTTCGTCTTCTTTTGTCACTGCTAAAAGCTCTTCTTCCAGTGAGCTCTCAATTGTGTGAGCTTAATAACTTCGCTTCATTATAGAGCTTAAAAAACAATCACGAAAAAATGTCTCTGGTGACCCAAGTTCTCTCATCAGCATGCCAAAATGCAGTTTATTACACGTTAATCTGTAACCTTAGGAGTTTGGATTTTCAAAGAGGGGACAACTGTATCTGTTTGTAATGCGGCAACCGCGTAAAATCAAAACTCACTCGCGTAAAACAAAATGAAGGCATTAAATCTCAAACCTTGTAAAGTCAAACTCGCGTAAATAAACCCGCATAAAATGAGGGTCTACTTTATTTATTTTTGTAGCTATTACTCTAAAAGACTTTTTGGAAGATTCCTGAATTATTCTAGATTCTTGGCTGAATTTTATTGGGGAGTGTTCTGAATTCATGAAGATACCTAGTTAATTTCAGGAAGGTTACAAACTTTCAGGAAGAGATTTTCCTGTTTTTTGCTAGATACGTTAATGGCAGAAATTATGCACGATAGCCATATGTTCCCACTCCCTCTCACAGCAAGGGCGCACTTCCCTAAAAATCGCGAAGACTCCCTCCCTCCAAAGCAAGAGCCCCCCCCCCCAAAAAAAGAAAAAATACCCATTAAAACATCTTCCCAGCCCCCTAAAAACGCCCTGACCCCTCCCCCCCCTAGTTGGGCACTCCTGCCACACCTACCCCATTACTTTCAAAAATATTCCTGAATGCCCTCACAGTGAACATTTTAATACCAGTTGTCAACTTTTGAAAACTTTATTACCAAATGACTTCATATTTTTTATTATTCCTTTTTGTTTTTGGCATCGATTAAAAAGCTTTTCTTACCAACCAACCCACTAACCCGTAACTGAGCAAGCGTAAAAAAAAACATCATAATAAAAAGGAGATATGCAAATAAGCATTAAGAAGTAATTAAAAGTGTAAATGTTTGATGTCGTGTGTTTGCTCTCAAATGAACTCGAAGTGCAATATTTATCGAGACAAATAAATGCGTTTGGCAGAGAGATCTTCTAAATGTTTCGCCATAAGTGCAGGAACCTGCCATTTCTGGAAAAACTACCATGCACGACTGACAAGCGGCGTTTTTGAACAAAGTTCCGTAAATAACAGTGCTTACCCACCTGTTCCATGCCTACGCCTCGAAATCAAAGCAATCTGTTATCACTGTTTTCCTTTTGTCTATACTGGAAAAGACCAATGCATTGTTTCATGTCAAAAACTGTTGAATCAAGAGTTTAAACGTAAAAAAACCTGGGAAGAAATATCTCTGGACCAATAATAGTTGAGTTAATTAGCAATGACTTTTAAATATTCGTAACTAGAATCATTAATAACATTAACTAAATAAATGTGCCGTTCAATTTTTATATCTATACGCGAATGTAATACTATTCCATTGTTCAATCTGCTCACTTTTCAAACATTAAGATTAAATAATATTGTTTTGAGATGCATTTAAGTTTTAGGTTTTGCATTGACTGATCATTTGTCATTCATTTATTTCATTTAAATTTCTTAACAGCATTTTCCCCCCTTCAGACTTCCTGAATTTCTACCTCTTTTATAAAGTTATTTCTCACTATTAATTCAATAACTTCTATCGTACTTTTCAGATGTATATCTCTTAAAATGCTGTTAAATGATTTTTAAAAAAGCCACCAGAAAGTAATTTTCTGATGGCGTTCTCTGATATTTTTCTCTATTACCACTACTCATTCAGTGCCACAATAGTAACAGAACGTAATATAGCACCTCATTATTATATCTGTTCCGCCCTTTGCTTACAGCACTTAGAGACAATGGTGCACCCTATTACAATTTGAAGAGTAGTGAACCAGTATTGGTGGGTGTAAAATTTATTTCTTATCTGCATCATATGTTCTCAAATAACTGGTAATGTTTTCTAGCTTTGGACACCATATCTACCATAAAGAACTCTAGTGGCATTCCATACAAAGGTACGATTTTTATTCTTTCGACAATTGCGTGAGCATAAATATTAAGCGTTTCAACCTTCTTTTTTCTTAGGGGGGGGGATACTGGGGTAAACCTCCGACCCTGTTCCGAAGAAGCTTTCCCGCAACTAAACCGAACTTTGGAAGGAGAGTGTCAGAGAATCTTCATAAAAATAGCATTTTGTAATGAAAGGTCAAAATAGATCGTCTGTAAAAATTAAAAAAAAAACTTTAACTTCCCAATAATGAAGTTAAGTTGTTGTAAATTTAACTTCGTTTCTCGTGATTACAACATACGCACAATCACAATACATTTAGTTTACAATGCTTCGTAAACGGAAGTGAAAGGATTAGGGTCGCCTATAAGTGACAGTAGTGTAGCCAGGGGGGGGGGGGGGGTTATAAACCCCTTTCCACATGAAGCAACAAAATTGTATGCATGAATATAGTACATACAAGGGCCTACGACTTTTCGGCCTTTTACTTTCAAAAAACTTTATATGAACCTACCCCCCCCCCTCCCATTTCCCAAGAAAAATGTCTTCTTACGCCACTGACAAATGATGTAGCGCTTTGAGAGAGTTCGTTAAATCGTGACAGTTCGTGACAAGGGAGATGTGGGGGATAACAATAATGGGGTCCTTCATTCCAAAGTACTACTTTTAGTCACTGAAATTGGTAGAAAAAGCAAAAATAATAATATCATGGAATAATAACATTGATGAACCAGGGTTGGTAAAAAAAACCGGTTTTTTTTTTCAAAAAACCCCAAAAAAAAACGGTTTTTTTTGGTTTAAACCAGGTTTTTTTTTTAGTTTAAACCGGTTTTTTTGGTTTAAATACTATTTGCGAAAAAAACAATTAATTTTCGGAAGGTAATTAAGGTTCCATGTAATTAACAGTTATTCAATAGTCACATCATACCTAATTTCTTGATTAATTAAAGAGATTAGAACAAAATCTTGTAACTAAATTAAATAATTAAAATAGCTTTTTGCGGGGAAATATTGATTGAAATGTTTGACTTGATTAACATATTAGTATGCATGTATATATAGACCCTTTATGATTCGAAATACTGGCTTCATTTTTGATTTCATCAAATGAAAGCCAGATTAGGTCTTTTTTTCTACCAGAATTAGACATTCTTTTTAAAACAATATGAGTAAGTAACTTTTGTAAACTGCACAGGTAAGCTAAGGCAAAGCAAATACCAAAATCCCAATTTCGATGAACAAAAGGGGGAAAAAAACTAAGAATTATCTGCACCCAATAGTCATAAAGCAGCATAGGTGTATAGCCAATCAAAATCTTTTGAGCACACAGAATCCAAAAAAAAAAAAAAAACCACCAATGGAGAGTGTAGTTTATATGTGAAGATTTATATATTTCTCAATCAATTTTTACACATACATTTGCATTTTGTTCTGGGAATTTAATAATTTGTCTTTTAATCTTCCTACATTATAATATAAGGAACTATTATGTGTCATAATATGAAGTATAAACTTTTTTTTTAAATTAGATTCAAAAAATATTATTTGTGTTCACCTGCAGAACAAATCTTAATTTTTAGGTGCAAACAATTAAGTTAGACTGTTGATTACCTTACAAATCAAAGTTAAAATTCCAGGAAAGTGCAAATAAATGGGCAAAAATGTCACACCCCTGCAACAGGAGTGATCAATATAATGGATTGCATCTACAATAAAAGATTCAATCCTTAGTAAATCTTAACTAATCATGCAAATTAAGCATAATGATGGAAGTTGACTGAAATCTGCTTTATGGCACATATATGAAATAAAAAATATATTAATATTTTTATTTCGATTAAAGCTTGTAATACATTTTGAAGAAGCAACTTTGCAATTTTTGTATTTATCTCTGCAACTTAGCTAGGAACTTAGCATAAATAGAATTTTACATTTTTCAATATGTGTGGGGAAATCAATGTAAACCTGTAAAATGGATTTTTTTTGGCTTTAAAAAAAAAAAAAACCATTTTTTAAAAAAACCGCATGTTTTTTTTTAAAAAACCAATTGGTTTAAACCATGGTTAAAACCATGGTTTAAACCAACGTGGTTTAAACCAAACAACTCTGTGATGGACAACACAGAAAAAACTTTAATTTTCCCCACTGTTATTTTTTAATTAATTCTTTAAAATGTCCGATTTTTCAAACAAGGCGTCGTCTTTATGACATCACTAATGAAGCACTTTGGCGCATCTTTCTAACTCGTTTCCGCGTTATGGTAACCAAGAAGAGAATTAAATATTGCGCTTTACGCTTGCTATCAACCACATCGTTGCCAATACATGTGAGTAAAGATGCGAATTAAATATTTTGCTCTGTGAATGGCAACAGCGAATGGCATTTCATCATTTGTGATGTCATCGGCAGAAGCATAAACAATGAAAGCGCACCGATGAAAGTGATTTTTTAAAAATATTAAACTTAAACAAATTATTAAAAAAATGTCAGATCCTATGTTTTTGAGCGCTCTTTTAGAAAAAATTCTTTTAAAATTTTGGAAACGACCCCATTGTGACGTCACACAATTTGTTAAGTAAACATTATTTGTAACAATATGCTTATGTAATACAGCGTGACTTATAACAAGGGGAGGTGATGGGGCAAAGTGAAGTGGGAAACTTTGTGAAAAAGGGGGCTGGGGTTAGAATATGTAGGAAAAGAGGGTGATATCATTTATGGATAGCCCCTCAGCTGAATGAGAATAGTGCAACTTTTTAAGATCTAAAAAAATCAAAAGTGAAGTCTTTTCTTAGGACAACTAACACTTATCTTCCCAAGATTTTTGCACTTGAACAGCTTACTAAGCATTACGCTCTTCTGATAAAATAACTTCTTAAGTTTTTACAGTGGAATTAACAATACAGTGGTGATTGCGTTAGTGTTCACTTATCAGTCTTCAAGATTAAATCCAGTAAATAAGAGTGAATATTATTTTCGATTACTTTCTCACTTATAGGGCCAGCTGTTATTGTTTTATAGGATCGTTAAATTTCGGTTTTCTGATGCAGGTCGTTATTATGATGCGTCAGAAATAAAAGATTCGTCACCTTTTTCTTCTAGAATATACTGCATTTGAAACACTTTTGGTTTTCAGCTGTACGATAAATTATAAGGATTTACGATGCGAAAGTGTAACCCCGTTTAGCCTTAATACTGTGCAAAAGGTGGTTTTATTTCATTTTATTTTATTTCAGAGATAAAGTATGAATAAGTACTTAATACAAATTAGTTAGCTTCAAGGTTGAAAATAAAGTTTTAAATTAAATTTTGAAAGTCAAAGAAAAGCATAAATAATGACGATATTGGAACAAGTATAAGAATTTTATGTTGAATATTGGCTTATTACGTCAGTGTTTGTATTAAAATAGCATATCGCAAGATTATAAATGATTACATCCTTCTGTTGAGCAATTTTCCTCTTTATTTACACTGAAACTCTCTTCCACCGTTTCAGTCACCAAAATTATGCAACTCTCCAAGAAAAGCAAAATTTTTTATTTTTTTTTAATATAATCATATCATTAAAATTACTGAATCTTTTCTGATAAGATTTTGGATACCAGTATAAAAGCTCTTCCAGGCTGTTTTTTCATTAAAATATAATTTGGTTTTGGATCATAATTTTTTCATAAATTAATTTCGTAATTCATAATAGAAATCAAAATTTTGTTTTTGATAATGAAAAAAAAGGCGTTTTTATTGTTGGGCTGGTTTACACTTTGACGGAAAAAAACAATCTTTGCCTGCCGTAACCAAGATGATTTAAGTATTATATGCAAAAGAATCAAACATTTTTTAACATTACGAGCAGTTTTTTGTTAAGCAACGGCTATCTGAAATTGATAAAAAAATTGCTACACAAAGTCAAATGTTGATGCTGATGACAAATGTGTGGTAAAAAAGTTGAATTCTCGAAGAAAATTTTAAAGTTAATACACATTTTAATATGAAATCAAACCCTTAACAACAATTAAATAACATGATTATGAAGCGTGCATTATTTCTTAAAAAAACAACACCTTACAGTTTTCTCTGGTATCGAAAGTTTTTGAATACGAACGAGTGTTTCGATATCTCCCCCCCCCCCCATGACTGTGCACTCAAAAAATTAATCCCCAAAAATACATGACTCCGAATTGTAATTCCTAAATTTAGTAATTTTTTTTTTTTTTTTTTTTTTTGTGCAATAACCTAACGAGGAAGTTCTTTGCTGTCAAACAATCATTAGTTTTTTACGAAAAAGAGAGAGAGAGAGAATTTTAGCGTTAATATTATATTTTATGTCCCAGAAGAATTGTAATAGGCTGTACTTATTAGCAGAAACTACTGAACCACATTTCCTCCGTTTTTGTCCAACTCATAAAAATCATATGAACTAGAAATAATGACTTTGAATATTCTGTTCGGGCATTTCACGTAGTTTGTTCAGCTTTTCTCACTGGAAATCTAGCATAGAAATTTCGAATAACTGCCTCCCCCCTTTCTTCCTGTAAATGTGAACATAATTGGCCATCTGTCGACAAATGACACAAACAATTCCGTATCCCAGCGAGCAAAATCCTAATTAAACGGATGGTTAAATTTACGACCAGCAGAAAAAAAATTTCCCGCTATTTGGCGAGATTGCTTCCTGCCATTCGTCGCCAAGCGATTAAAGCAACCCGTCCTGTCTGCTTTTGTAGAAGGTTTCTTTGATGGAGCATTTCTAACTGAATAATGAGTCCGGAAAATCCAGTAAAGATTTAATTGCGTCGTGGATTATTAGAAGCAGATTTTGATTAGTTGAGCTCCATGGAATTGAAACTTAACCTCTTTATTTTCAGCCTGTTTGTCTTTCGGTCTGTTCTGTCGAAAGTGAATGGTGAGCCGAAAATGAACACTCCGGATAAACTGGATAAACCCGACGCGAGCGACATCACGTGGGCACATGCTGTAAATAGTAACAAAGCTCTGGAGGAGGAATTGATCGGTAAGTCTTCTTTTTTCTTGTTTTCCTTTTCTGAATAAACGGGAAGCAAAGCAAAATAAATAGTTTTTTTATATATATATTTTTTATAATAATAATAGTGATTTCCATGGAATTATTTTAATCTACAATTTGAATTTAATCTACAATTTCCACTCATATGCTCTCAAAACCAGCCTTAGCAAAATTTTGTCCCCCTCCCCCCCCCCCCCGCTTTTTTTTTTGCTGTCGGTAAAAATACAAATTTTATTTTTTTTGCCCCCTCCCCCATTTACAGTCTCAATTGCCACCTCTGGCGTAGTACTTCATGATCGCTTTCACCTTTAACCATGGGTGTCCATGGGGGGGGGGGGGGGGTGCGGAGATATGGCGCAGAATGCACCACAAAAATTTTGGGGAAGGGGGTAGGTGTTTTAAGAGGTATTTGGTGGGGGGGGGGGTCGATTTGGTGGGGTCCTCGTGGTATTTGGAGGTGCACCCCTTGCTCTTGAGGGAGGTGGATAAGCACCCCCGCTTTAACTGAAGTTAGTTAATAACTATTAGATTTAGTTAAGGCTCCTATATAATTGGAGCTGACTTATCCGACAGTTTGGTTCCCAAAATATTGTCGGGCGAAAAAAATAGTATTTGTACAAAAGCCTCATTGCAGAAAACTGGTGTCCAAATTTTAGATGTGTTGCCTGATTGGTGTTTGATTATTTTATTCTGAAGATTTGATTAATACCAATCAAAGACAAATAAGGTGTGGAAATTATGTTAATTACAGTAAACATTTTCCGATATATTTTTGTTGAATTTGTGAACTAAGTAATCTTTATAGATTCACCTTAAGTGACATTTTACTCAACTTGACTTCAATTTTTTCAACGACATAGCAACCAGCGAACATTATAATGTATTAATAAATACTAGAAACGAGGTTGGATCCAATTCTGTCTTGGAACCAAAGTGTCGGATAAAGTCAGCTTGTCCTTTTCAAGGGGTATTAGATCTAACGGAGATAGTTATGTATCTCAATAACTTAACAAAGGTTTTGCGAAATAAAGTTCTATTTCAAAACAAATTTTTATAAACTCGATAAATTTGAAAAAACAAATTAAATTTAAAACACCGTTTCTAAACTAGTATGTTGTGGCCATCACGAAACTTTCTTCTATATCTTTCTTGTGAATTCTGATCAATCCCTATGCTTGAAAAGAATGCAATATTCCCAGCAAAAAAAAAAAAAAAATAAACTTGACGACCGTCCGAATTCCTGAATTCCCCGCAAAAGCAAAGCAAAGAACGACTTGAAAAGTTATTTTAAAAGCCTTGCTTGAATTAATTAGATGTTTTATTTGTTAACAAACATAAAATGGCAACAGTTATTAATTTTAAATCATTGCGATAACATTTCCGATTATCTCCCGAAAATTAAAATCACGTGAAATAAGCAGACGAGAATATTGTAATTTATCTTTCTTATTGTTGCATTTATAAAGCTATTTTTATTAACACAAAAAAAAAAAAAATCAGAACCCC
Organism: Uloborus diversus; assembly: GCF_026930045.1. NCBI lineage: Eukaryota > Metazoa > Arthropoda > Arachnida > Araneae > Uloboridae > Uloborus > Uloborus diversus. The sequence continues at coordinate 44,335,535 of NC_072738.1, read as the reverse complement.
CATGGAGCGATTGGGCGCCAAAATTGAAACAACGCCTATTTACAAATAGATTCACATTTATTCCAAATTTCATCCAGAACGTAGCATTACTTCTTGAGAAATGGCACTCACAATGAAAAAAAAAGAACATTCGATTGCGCCACCCCCTTTTCAGTTTTTGACACCAAAATAAAATCAGCTCTTATACCCACTAAGGTCTACTTGCCGATAAATTTTTCTTTCATTCCGTTCATTATTTCTTGAGATACAGCAGTCACAATTGACGACAAAAAACGTTCTATAGCTCAACCCCCGTTTGAGTTATTGCCACCAAAATTGAATCAGCACCTGTTCCTGTTAATGGCAACATATGGTCCAAATTTTGTTTGATTCCGCCAGTTACTTCCTGAGGAATAGCAAGCACGCGTAACTCAAAAAACGTCCCATTGCTCCACCCCCCTTGGAGGAATTCGCGCCAAAAACTAATGGGCACAAGTTCACATAGTGGCACATTACGTGTACTAAATTTCGTTCGATTTCATGCGGTAGTTTTTGTTGTAGAGCGGCCACAAAAAAACTGGTCACACACAGACGTGACACACATACACACAACACATACACACACACATACAGACAGACAGACATTTTCCAAAAATGGTCGAAATGGACTCAGCACACCTCAAAACGTTCGAATCCGTCAAAATTCGAAATTCGAAAATTTGCAACGAATCCCAATACTTTCTTCTATATATTAGATATAGAAGAAAGTAAAAAGACACCAATTCTAAATTAGCATAACGTATAGCAGGTTACTGGAGAACAAACGTATTTCATTGAATTTCGTCCTTTTTAAGGTATCCGACTGCGTTAAATCGATATTTTCGAAGAAATATTCGTACATTTTTTTTTGTGATTCTATTTTGTCTGATTTATTAGCTTTCCAAAACTGTCTTAGTTTTAACTCTATGTAAAACCACAGCAGGAGTTATAGCTGTATTATTAAAGAGTCGAACAGTGAGCTCCAGACTAGAAGTTACATTTAAATGCGTTTTCTGAAGAATGATATTTTTGAAGAAAGTTGTCTACTGTAACAATGATATCTCAAAAAGTTATTCAAGTATTGATGTGAAATTTTCTGTGATAGTTCTCTGTAATATGCTTGATGTTTTCCTCTAAAAGCTAAACTAAATTTCAGAATTAAGTAATATTTTTTAGTGCATAACTTTAAACAAAAGTATTTGTTTTCAAAAAAATACCAGTATAAGAACTTCGTTCAGCTATATTTCAGAACTTTTTTGAAAAATTAGAAATCTTTTAGAGCAAAATACACATAAATGTCACACAAATGCATTAGTACAAGGATTTATGTGTAAGTACACCACGTAAGACACGTTTTTTCGCTGTTTTTCTTCAAACTTTTCCAATTTTTTTTGTAAAAATAATATTTTGAAAGCTTGTTTTTACATGTTTTTCATAGTTTTGAAACATATGTAGTTAAAAAATAACTTTTAAAAAATGTCCAAGTTCTTTTTCAAAAGAATGTCATCGAACGCAGTCGGATACCTTAATCGCCAGATCGACAATCGGCTAATTTGAGCTTTTGGGTAGAAGGCTTCACCGCTTTTTGGAAACAAGAAACCCAACGAGTAGTGTCTTACCGAAATCCGTGATTGCGAAGGATATAATTTAAATTCAAGTCGTCGAAATTCAAATAATACAGTCGGATCCCGATTTAACGAACCTCTATTTAACGAATTTCGCGTTTTAGCGAATTGTTCTTTTTCCCCGACTAAAATGAAGGCCAAAACCCCTGTTTACCGAATAAAAAACCCCAAATTAACGAACTATTTTAACAGCTGAAAAAATATTATGTTGTTAATTTGAGTTGGAAAATATTGAAGTGCTTTCCAAGTGACTTATCCATCTTGTGCAAAGCAATAAAAGCCTTTTCTTGGAATCAGCAATGTTTGACGGGCGAGAGGGCAACCAATGAATAGTACTAGCACTGACTCCATGGGACTAGAGGGGGCTTCCCCCCTCCAATAATTTTGTGACTGTGTGTGTTTTAGAGGAAGTGGCCAGTGCTTTACTTAACGATGAGTTTCTTTTTAATTGAGGAATGTCAATGGCAATCGTACAGCTCTAACGAATTGGTACGCCTTTATGAATTTAAGAGTGCTATGACGGTGCATTGCGTCATATATGAGTTGGCTGAACTACAAAAGTTGGTTTTAAATTCATAGCCACAAGCAATATATGCCCACTCTGCACGGCTCACCACAAAATAAATCTGTGAAAATCTCCTTTAAGACAAGTGACATGATGTAATTGAACCAGAAAATTTGCATACATGATTTTTAGATTCTTATACCTTGAAAATGCCATGTCACATATTGCTGGTTCATGCAAATTGCACGCATCAGAAAATATATAAAATAGCGTTTTTAAGGTACGAAAATCTGAAAACTTTTCGGGAGGAATTCCGCCCAGACCCCCTTTTTTTGTAAGGGGTTCCATACTCCCTGACCACTCCTTGATAACTTCCGGCCCCCTCAATATTTTTGCAAGTCGGCCTCCCTGATGAATGTTTGAAAACTTTTTACTTTTTTTAATGCTTTACATGGAATTACTCAGTACAACTATTGCTCAGTACAAGATTACTTAGTACTATATTACTCAGTACAACAAAATTTCAAATTAACTAGTGTGTAATTAGTCAAGGAATGCTGAATAAGAAATCCCAGTTTTGGATATTTTTGTGCAGTTGACTTTTGAGCGTTTAAATAAAGTAAGTGAAATATTTAAAAAAAAAAAAAAAAAAAAATCGCACCCCGATATTACGAATAAACCCCGATAGGCATGCGCGTCATTTGGGAGATCAGAAGAGGAGGAGGAGGAGGATGGGGTGGGGGGGGGGGGAGAGAAAAACCACCCCTTTCACCTGAATTTTAGAAAAATGGTGAAAGCAGGCTTTTTTGTGCATATTTTGTTGTTGTTTCAATATAAAATGTTTTAAACACAGACCCTTTGCCCCCCCCCCCCTCAAGGAAAGTTTTGGAATGACGGGCCTGCGTTTTAGTAATGTTAATGTTTTCTATGATTAAAGTAAAAGTTGTAGCTTTTTCTCAACTTTTGTATGCGTTCATAGATTGAAAAAATATTTCAAATAAAACGTTTTCACAAAATTGGAGTAAAAAAAAATCTGAGCATATTTTTATCCCGCGAATTAGTTTTCACGCCAAAAACCGGAATGAGTTTAGTGCTGCCATCTAATGGAAATGAAATGATATATATTCATATCTTAATTTAATTGTAAAAATAGTTGACACTTATTTTGCCTGCCGATATACAAGGACGACTCGCACTGGGGAGGGGGGGGGGGGCGCACTTGTCCCCTCACTGCCAAAAGTAACGGGGCCTTGACCTTCAACTTTTCAGAGTTAAAAATTTATGATCGTTTAAAAAATATGATTTTTATATGGTGAATTGATTTATTTCACGAAAGTAAAAACTAAAAGTTCCAATGAAATGGATTTTTCTCATTTTAATTCACAAGAATAGAACTCTGAAACAGAAAGGGAAGTCTACGGTGGCCATCCGTCCCAGTTTTTGATGCAATATTTCACAATTTTAGAAGTTATTTATTCAATAATATTAAAAGCCAGTAATATAGCCCAATTTTACAAAAAAAGGAAAAGAACAACAGCTGCAGTGTGCCACGCCCCCCTAATCCCCGCACTTCTTTTGACCCCCAACTTTTTTGGTGCACCAGCACATAATTAGCACATACCTATTTTTATAACAGGGGTAGAAGTGATCGACTTGTCACATATAGGACATTTTCCACAAAAAATATAGGACAAATATAGGACACATTATATGAACAGTTTCGCTATGAAAAAAAAAAAAACACATACATATTATTTATTTATTCTTATCAATGATTTTATTTAAAAAAACCCTCAAACAAAATTATAACTTACACTTGAAATGACTTCCTGTAGTTGAAAGAATAATTTTTGAAAAAAGTGTACTTTGTAGACAAAAAAAAAAAAAAGATTAAAGTGAAATTTATTGATAATTAACACAGCAACTCACAATTTTTGCAGGGATAGAAGTGTCACAAACATAGCTTATATAAATAAATAAAAACCGTCTTTGTGTTGAGAACTACCAGGAAATACCCAATGCTTTGTAGCACAAATATACAGATATTTTTTTCCATAAAATTCCACAAAAAGAAAAGATTGCAAAAGACTATTAGAACATTCCGATCAGAAAATGCACTGAACACAAAAATATACCGGCGAAAACAAAAACCGAAAAAAACCACCCTGGAAAACAAAACAAACTGCTGTTGCCAAACGCAAAATTCTAAAACCAACTTCAGAATTCGTTCTCGAAACTCCACCCACTACAGTGACGTCATATTGCTGTAGCCAATGAGAGAAGATGCCTGTTGCAGGATTTAATGAGTTGCCTTTCTTAATTTGAAATTCGTTTCCACACGAACTTTTGACGAAATATCCGAAGGCAGATAGTTTATTTACTGTTGTTTTAAAGAAATAAATTGGATTAAAAAGCAGGGAATATAGGAAATATAGGACATTTTCCAAAAATATAGGAAATATAGGACGATTTTCATACTTTTTTTGAAAATATAGGAAATATAGGATATATAGGACCACTTCGACCCCTGTTATAATAATATCACCCAATCAGATTATTCATTTTTTACACGAATATGATAAGTAGAGCAAAACTTATAAGAAACACTATGCAATGTTTTTTGTAACCGTTCATGTAATTGAAATTTTGCCCTTAGTAATAAACTTATTGATGCCTTATTAATGAACTTATTTTGCCGATTAATGCCTTACTTATGGAGAAATATCATATCCCCAAGTGTAGTATGGTCACAGGTGAAAATAAAATGTAAATCACGAAATAACTACAAAATATAACGAGATATAAAAAATAACGAGATAACTACAAAAAAAGAGGAAAACAAAAAAAAAAAGGAAAAAAGGAAACAGGAAAAAAAAAGGAACCAGGCTACATTATAAAACACGAGAATAAAGAAATCTTCATTAAAACTTGTACGTTAAATATACATAAACTTAACAGAAAAAATGTTATAATCATAAAACGTCTGTTTTTTAAATAAAAACTGGCGTAAGTTGTCGAAAATGACCTTTTTTGACCCCAAAATAAATATCTGTCATCAACGAGTTCTACCCCAAAGGAAAGAGGTGTGTCCCTCAAATATTGTTTTCCAGTTACAGCAGTGTAAACATACATATAATATTACCAACAGAACATGTATAACGAAAACAGTAACAAAAAGTATAACGAAAATGTAACAACAAATATATTGGTTGTTCCGCCGGAGTACCGGATAACTTAATTTAAAAAAAAGACCCACCTAAATATTAGAGATCTTAAAAATTATTCTTAAGTGTCAATGAAAAAAAAAAAAAAAAACACCCAACCCTTTTTTTAAATGGGGACAAATCAGGCAGTAATAATCCTAATTAAAAATCTCTGGTATTGAATGTAAAATAAGCGACTTGGAAGTCGCGAAGTTAAAAATAAAGTCAAATTAATTTAAATGTTAGTTGATAGGACGGATGTTATAGAAGACAAAGGAAATGCCCGAAAAATGATAAAAAGTATTTTTAGAAATAATTTTGGCGGCAGAAAGCGTGAAAGGGATTTTAATTGGGGCGAGGGACTGGAAGTGGAAAGTCCAAATCTTTTGTTAGTTGCCCAAACAAGTTACATAAAACATTACTAATGGATACATTGGAAAATTGCAAATGAACTGCAACGGTTGAAGAAAACTGATGAATAAAGCAGAAAGTAAAAAGGTTCGAAATGAATACATTGTACTGCACTGAGAAGAGGGAAATTTGAGATTGATGAAGAGTTTAAATTTTGAAGTTGCATGTAATCAAAAAAAAATAAAGAAAAAAAAATGCTATTTATCACAAATGCATCAATAAAACTACTCACCTTTCAAAAGAACGGTTCTTTATGTTTTGGGTGAAGGAGCGGATCCGTTCATTTTACGGATTCGTTCCTTTTGAACCGTTCGTTTATGAACGACGCATCCCTAGTACAAAAACAAATAATTCTCTTAACTAGCAGTTTTTATTGCTTTCTGCTTAGATTTATTTTAAAATCTGCAACTGTTCGAAGCAGAAGCCGAAGCACAATTGGAATTAACGAAGCAACGAAGAATTTTAAGACTTTTATCGTGAAAAGTACAAGGGGGATAATACAAATAGAACTAGCTAAGCTTTTCTTATATTCTTCAAGATTCACAAATATTTGGGATACTTGGTTTAGGTTTCACACAGCCCTGAGTGTATAAATGTGAATAGATTTTTTAGCTATCAGTTATATTTATTGTATTCTGCTGATATTTATGTTTAAAACTTTTGAGCAGGTGTAATGCTGCACTATGAAAGCCTGATGTTCAACAAAAATAAAATTGTCTCTAGTAAGGCAAATTTTACCTGATTGATAGCGTCGTAATTCTGGGACGAAGATCTACCAACCCTTGAACTATGCGTCCGTCATTTAGGGGGGACGGGAGGAGGCAATTGCTACACTTTTTTGAAAAAATAATGTATTTAAAAAATATGTGGAGTTTGGTATTTATGCATCTGCCACCTCACCCGGAAAAAGTTGACATGACGGTCCTAGTCAGTAATGTTTATTGATTTTTAAGAGAAAATTCAGAAACATAATATTTCCTTAAAAATGGTTTTATCAGCATGTATAATGAGATAAGAATTTAAAATTTAGATTTTAATGAAGCGATTTATAATTATTTTATTATATTTTTTAAAAATCTTAGATACATTAAATACTACGCTTTATGAATGAAAGGTGAGTTCTTATAACAGGTTCGACATCAAGTTGCTTTTTTTTTTTTTTTGTCGACGCATTAGTTGAGAGACCTGTTTCGCACAGAAATGTAACTGCAAATGTCCAGGCCCGATTAACCTTTGAAGTTTGGGGAAGCTCAGTCTCAGCTCAGGACCACCCACCTTTTTGTTAGGGGTAGTTAAAAAACAAATCTATGCACAAATCTCACAGATGCTGCAATTATTGTTTAAATACGGAAAAAATGAATTCAAATTAATGTTCAATCCCGAGACCTCGACACAAAAATGTTGTAGGGGAATGTGGGGCAAAGGGAAATGGTGAAATATTTACTCCGCGGTTTAGCGCCACATATCTGATAATATTTCAACTATGTAGTAACACATGTAGTCTATTGCAGTCAAGATAAAGTTACCTCTGAAAATCTAAACATCCTCATATAAATAATAGCCAATGATCGAGTAACTTGCGAGTTTCAACAATAAAACTCGCGCCACGGCATGATAATCTATATATATAAAAATCTCGTGTCACGATGTTTGTTCGGGGTAAACTCCGAAACTACTGAACCGATTTATATCAAATTTCATACATATCTGTAATTTGGTCCAACTTAAAAGATAGGATGGTTTTTATAATTTTTCATTGCAAATAAAAGGTTAATTATACATTAATAGTGTGTATTGATTGTTTGGTTCTGTAAATTCTTAATAGATGACGCTGTAAATTAATTCATCCTCAAAAGTTTTGTTCTTAAGTTAGATAAAATTTACGAATGATACTATCTTACGGATATTGATGGTTTTCGACAATATAGCCGTAGAAAGGAGGAGTATTGAGACCACACTTTTCAATGTAAATGTCAAATTCTACAAATCAAGTTGAAATTGATAAGCAGCGGGTGGTTCCATACTCACCACTGCTTTTAAAAACGTATGAGGCTCATATAAATGTCGAGTTTTGCATTTCCGTGGCTTCCATTAAATACTTCGTCAAATACGTTATTTAAGATCCTTATTAGGTCGCATTTGAGGTACGAGACATGGACAAAATTGACGAAAAAAACGCGATGAGTGGATATATAAGCAGCAACAATGTTATCTGGCATAATTTAGTTTCCCCATGTACGAAAGAGACCCTTCTGTACAGCATCTTGCAGTACATCTTGGAAACGGTCAACGAGTATATTTTACCGAAGATATTTTCTACGAAAAGCACTTGAACACCAAAAACGACCCCGATTTTTTTTTTTTTTACATTGTCAAAAACCTAATGTGTTTGGCCCGATTCTCAGAAATAAAATTATTTAACAATGTTCCACGCTATTTTACATGCACTGTAAAAAAAACCCCGAAATGTCCCTGATTATTTGCGTGGAACATATTGGGATTTCACGGGTCTTCAACAATTTTGTTTGGTAATCAAGTATCTGCGTCAAAAAGTTTCCGGAGTTGCCACAAACGTTATGAATGCAGACTTCTCACTGTTGCGAAAAATATTTTCAGCTCCCAGTTTAAAGATTAACTGAGCGTATTTATTAAGTGTATCGGCTTCAGGTCAACTACATTCCGTCTGCATTGCCTAAAAGCTCCCAGAGAGAGTAAATGAGCCTTTGGATTCCGATGCTTTGCAGAAATGGTAGGCGAGTTGGACTTATGGTACTTTCTTGCAAGTCTGTCTTACATTTCGCCATGCTTTTAGCATTATTGTTGGCGTTTTCTTGGAACGGTACAGAGGTGTCAAGCTTTGTATTCAACTTACCTAAGTTTTTTCTGTCGGTGCAGCGACACGACTGGCTCTTAGCCTAGGATAGTACTGAATTTTTGAAAAAGATACCAGGATAATTTCAGTAAGGTTAATGAACTGTAGTGAAGAACTGACTTCACTACCGTCCTCATGGTCCGTCCAGATGGACGTAACTCCCAATGGGAGGAAGTGAGTCTCTGGATTCCATAACTTTCCAAGAGTAACATGCAAGTGGAATACTTTCCTATTTTTTTGCAAGATACGTTACTGGAAGAAATTCGCCGTATTCACTGCCCATTTTTTTCCAGGACATTTCTTAATTGTTTTTACAGTGTTGAATAAAATCAAAAAATTCATGGAAGCCACGCAAACAAAGAACACAACATTCAACAACCTCGGGCATAATTAAAAATTAAAGCCAAGACGTTGGGGCCAAAACTTTATCCAAAACAAAACTGTGCTTCCAAAACAAAGTGAATGTTGTTTTTGCATTTGTTTTCGTTAAACATTCCCGAACAGACGGGAATATTTGCAGACCGTTATTTGTCGAGTGTTTCGTACACATCACGATGCATTTCGCGAATTGTAATTATTGGTAGCAGACAATCATTGGGAGTTGCAGTTTCTAAGGCAAGTTTTGCATAACGAGAAACAGTATTTGTCAACTGTTTAAGATACTTTTGACGATATAATATCCAACACAATCATCATTTCCACGGGAAAACTATATAAATTTTATGCTTGAAATATACTCCATAGAGTTAATCAAACACACCGATGTTCAAATCAAGATTTTACACCAAAGATGTATGATACAGCTTTAGTGTTGATCGAAGATTTATGCATTTCAATTTCAAATCTGTTGTTTAGTTATTATGGTGTGACATCACCTGATCGATTGGTCACCGACTTAGTTAACACTGATTTACAACGAGAGAAAACAGTGCAATGACGCTGTCTTAGCTACAATTATTGTAAATAATGAGCCATTACTGACAGCTGGAAAAAACATCATAATCAGATTGTGCTGACCGTTGATGCTGAACAAGGCTATACAGTTGTCGATTAAAACAAAGTCGTAAACATTCCAACTGAAATTTTAAATTTTCTGGATATACCAGGAATTCCACTAGACGGTTTCCGGTTGAAAATTGGTTCACCAATTATTCTTTTTCACGGTTTAAACCCACCTAAATTATGCAACGGTACACGTTTCTTCATCAAAATTTCAACAATTTTGACCGAAAAGTTTAAAGGAGAAATTTTTGTGTTGCCACCTAATCCGTTTACAGCGTCATAATTTTCAAACACATTTAAAAGGTTTTAATTTCCGTTTTGTTTAGCTTTTGAAAAGACCATAAATAGATCTCAAGACCAAACAATGTCTACTTTCGGTTTAGACTTGAAACATACATGTTTCTCTCATGGGAAACTATCTATCGCTTGCTCACAAGCGGGAAAGTTATCATACCTCTTTGTGTTAGCAAAACAGAGGTTAAACAAGAATATTGTGCACAACTTAGTGCTTAGATAATTTTCAGTTTTCAAATAATAGAAACAATAGATCGAAGTCAATGTTATCTACCTCATTTATAAATTTAATTTTTGCAAGTTTTTAATTTAGTTAATGTATTTTGTAAAGAATTTATTTAAAACAAACTATAGAGAAATCTGAGATAAATAAAATGTAGTATAGATTCTAAAAGTGTATATTGGTTTATGCTTAATTTCTACGTTCCGATATTTTACAATCAGTACTACTATCACTTGCAAGTTATTTTGCGTTGATTTATGGCCGAAGTAATACTTGCAAAATTTACTAAGCGTAAGTACAGTTCTTTTGCCATTGAAAATTTAGTAAGTACTTACTAAACTCAATAAGTACTTATTTCAGCCTAACACACTCATTATCAATCTCATATGATATGTTTTAAAATTGGCTAGACTATTTTAAGCTTCACTAAAAATATTAATTAGATTCTATCAAAATACTGAGTAAAAGCATATTTAATCCAACTACTTCTCCACAGCAACGCGTGGCTGGGTCAGCTAGTTTGATAATATGTTTTGGTAATGTTTAACATGCAGGGAAAGGCCTTATTGACAAGGCTGAAGTCGATCCGGTAACTTAAACTGTTTTACTGGTTAGACAGTCATTTTAGGGGAATGAAGAATCAAAAAAGTTGTTGAAAATCAACGCTATCCACTGGAGCTTAGGGTTAATCCACTGGAGTTAGGGTTATCAAAGTATCACAGAACAGGTAATTGCTTCGTTCAAATTTAGAACAGTAGAAGCAGTTTTCACCCGTCATACCTTGACGGGCGACTTTCTAGTATGATAATAAAAGTAATTTTCCAAAGTTGATACTCATATTGTAATATTTTGTTGCAAGTCAAAAACTGTTTTTGTTATTATTAAATGATAAAGCTCTTGTTATTACCGTTTTAAATATTAATTAAGATCTACTAAGATTCGGTACAGTATTCATTTGATTGATATTGAGCTTATTTGTGTTTAAAATAATTTGTACAGTTATTCAAGTACAAGGCGAAGTAGATGGGGCAAAGTGAAATAGCTTGTTTCGTTTACTTATTTATTACTTTGTTAATCACTTGCATATTTATGAGCATATTTATTTATTAACTATTTCATTAACATTCTTTATTTTAACAATTCCCTTATTTATTCATTACTTCACTTATTTTCTTATTAATTCACACTATTTTATTCACTCATTTATTTTTGCTCGCTTATTAATTAATTTATTTAGTTTTTATTTGATTTTTTTTTTCATAGAAGGTAAGCCCTCTTGCCCTTAGGCGATGGGAACCCCGGAAAAATTCGATGAAGTTGATTTACTCTTGACATGTACATTGTATATATAAAAAATCAAACCACGATTCAATGCATTTAACGCGCGGCTAAATACACTGTAAAAAAAAAAACGAAACGAAACTGATAATTTCCGTGGAACGTTTCGGGATTTCATAGGTTTGCATCTATTTTCTCGTAAAATCAAGTATATTTGCAAAAAGGTTTCCTGAATTGCTACAAGTTGCACGAATGCAGACTTTTCAGTGGTGTAAAAAATATTTTTAGCCACCTTTTTAAAGATTGACTGAGCTTGTTTATTAAGTGTATCGGCTTGCTTTGACACCTCTTAGTTCAGATTAACTAAGCTCCCAAAGAGAGAGCATAAGTAATTAGATAGCTGCAGCTTTGCAAGGTAAGAATTACAGGCAAGCAAGTTGCCAGGTTCTTATTACAGTGGGGGCGGGTTTATTGAATCAGTGGTTAATTGAATACGCAGCATTAATAAATCAAATCGTTAAAAACAGAACACAAACCTGCTTTATTGAATAGGTGTTTTGTGGAATCAAAAGTGATTCGAACAAACGTGATTCATATAAGCGGCGGCCACTGTGGCTATTCTGCCTTGAACTTTGTCGCATTAATCCTTCTAGAACTTTCTTGGAAAATCAGGAAAGTTCTTATCGATTACGTTAATCTATATAAATTCTTTTAGAAGTTCAAGAGACGTGACTGGCTTTAACTATTGTGATTTCCGTATTCTTCATAAAGATTCAAGAATAATTTCAGAAAGGTTTCTGACATATAGCGGGAAACGTTTCTGTTTTTTTGCAAGATTTGTTAATGGCAGAAATTAAGCACATCAGCTGCCCATTATTTTCCAGGAACTTTTTTTTTTTTAAATCGCTTTTACAGTGTAATTCTATCTACCATCAAAATACTTTCAATGTTTATAAGTGCATAGAGTCAAAACTGAAAATACATCATTAAATCTCTCTTCTCAGGTCCAGTCGATTTCTTGGAAGCAGACATATCCATGGGCTATGACACAACCTATCCCACAGCAGATATCCCTTCTCCTGTCCCAATCATGGCACACCCTCCAGAGAACACTTCCGACATATCCTTCGACACGTGGATACAGAAAGTGGTTAAGAGCGGAGCCAAGAAGGGCATCAAGCTAGACTTCAAATCTGTAGAAACAGTGGAGCCTTCTTTGGTGATACTTCAAAAGCGAGTTCAAAACGTAAAGTATTTCTTCTTTAATGTATGCATATTCTTTCAAGTCAGGGCTTACAGTTAGAGAAGGAGAGGGGTGACCCCCCTCCCTAGTACAATAACCCTAATATGGGCAGGTAAATGGTAGTATCACGGTAAATGGTAGTGATACGGACAAAGTTTGAAAACTGGCATTCTGTACAATGCCTAAGCATTGTATTATACACTAATATAAAACCAAAACGTCATTGAGTACTCTGCCGTGTGCAGGTAAGCAGCAGTATCTGCAGAAATGAGTGTTCGAGATATTTGAAGAAACGCGTTTTGGTTTCAATACTAACAATAGGGAAATGTTGGAATTAGACGTCTTTTTCGTATCTTTTTTTCAGCGGAAACCAAATAAGCGAGCTTGTACAGTAAAGATAACGTACAATAGATGACAAAAAAGCAAAAAAATAAAAAATGAAAAATTTGCAGTTACTGCCCTTTACCTGCAGGGGGCAGTACCAAAGATAATAGAACTAGTGAAGATTGGACACTCGACGACCGGTTTTTACGCATGGCAAGGAAAACAAGCGTAAGTAGAATGAAAACTGGTGCTTGAAAAAAACTGACATTCAGAGCTATAGCCGCCAAGTTGAACTGGAGATTCTTGGAATTGGCGCAAAGGTTACAACACTAAGAATTCTTAGAAAAAGTGGGGAGAAAGGACGGGGATACTAACCACCGGTTTCAGTTCCCGCGACAATGATAACAAAACCTAATTGATTCCAGATTTCCTACGGAATCTTGAAACTCAATTTACATCCTCTTCCCATTCTTTTGAAAATCAATTTAACGGGACGCTGATTAAGCGGCGATGTGTTCTTCATAATGCCATAGAAAGTCTAAAGTACAAATACGTTTGGAGTGGGCTGTCAAAAACTAAAACTAAACAAAATAATTTTTCTACACGCCCCTTTAATTCCAACGCTTTTTCTTATTAATGCTTTAAGTTTTTGCGAACAAACAAAAAAAAAAAAAAAAGAAAAAAAAATGATGTTGTGAACTACTAAGAATTTTTTAATTTTAAGTTCAAATTTTTTCTTCTTGATCAAATCAAACTGTGCCAAAAAAAAAGAAGATGCAGTAATAGATCAAATATCAAAATATATTTTAAACAAAAATCTTTACTCACGTGTATTGGCAACGATATGGTTGATGGCAAGCATAGAGCGCAATTTTAATTCGCTTCTTGATTATCACAACGTGGAAACGTTGTGAAAGATGCGGCAAACTGCATCATTTGTGACGCCATTAAAACCACGCCTTGTTTGAAAAATCGGACATTTAAAAAAAATAATTAAAAAATAAGTGTTGGGAAAATGAAAGTATTTTCTGGGTCCAAGTTATAGTTTTTGCTTATTCTATCGATTTCAGTGACTACAAGTACTACTTTTGACTGAAGGAAACCACCCCATTTGTTTGTGAAAATTAAATAACCACGTCAAACAGACTGAATTGCAGATTACTGCAGACTCGTGTTTCGGCGTTACAATGGACGGCTTTCTCAATGCAAAAGAAATGAGCTTTTGGTTGAAAAGACACCCGACAAAAGAAACCTAACCATTTCTCCGATGTTTTTTCAAACATAAGCTCATTTCTTTTGCATTGAAAAGGACATTCATTTGTAACGCCGAAACACGTATCTGCAGTAATCTGCAAAGTGTGCTATTTGGCGTTGTTATTTCTCATTTTACTTTTTGCACATAAGTATTTATTTGACTTATAGTTCGTTTTTTTTAACCCAATTAATATACAAAGTAAAAGAAAAATAAATTGAAATAGAAGAGATCTAAAAATTCAAGAAAGTTACATTAAGATTTAAAATGAATCAGTTTTGTAGACATTTTTTTTTTAACGAGAAATAAATTTTTAGGTAAACACGCATTTGTCTGTGTGTCTTTTAACCCAATCTCCTCTGGATTAGGAATGTCTCAGGTCGAAACTGGTCTCGTTGGATATCGAACATCCAGAGAAAGCCATTCCGCTTTGGGCTTTCAACATCCAGTCTTGAGAATATCATGAACCCTGTATGTCCCGAGGACACCAAGGAGTAAGCATTAAAATTACCAATCGTTACGCGCCACAAGTGGCGAGCGGAGGTTGGCGAACAAAACGAGCAGGGAGTGGAGCCCCCTAGTACAAAATTAACAGGAGTGAGAATTTAAAAAATAATTGTAAATTCATTCAATCTAACGAATTTGTCGCCCACTTCACAGTGAAAATTGAAGGGAAATCTTGCGAGATAAAAAATTTTAAGTAATGTAGTCGATGACTGAGAAGTTTTTTAAACCTTATCAACTTCTGCAAAATAGTGCAGCGAAGAGGAGAGCAAGCGGGGGGATCATCCCGGGCGCCAAAATATGAGACGGCTCCATAAATTATGGGTTTCCTGATATAATAATGGTATACCTGTGTATAATAATATAATTTACATTTGAGAAATTTGTGAAAGTAATCTTTGTAAACAGTGGCGTAAATAGGGATTGGCCGGAGTAACTCTCTCCAGGGGCGCAACAGCGAACGGGATGGAAATTTCAAAACGTTATTCCCAAAAAAATTTTGATTTTTTAAAACTATTTCATAGACTTTTTTTTAGAAAAAATAGTAAAAATAGAACTAAGGGAGTGTGGGGGTTTGTTTGAGACCCTGCTCATTGGATTTCTTGTTTCTACTAATGGTTTTTATCGCGGCCGTAATTTGAATTCAAGACCTCAAAATTCAAATGAATGCCAGGAAGAGTGTTTCGAATTTCTATACTTTGTTACAAAAGATGGCTTGCTTTGGCATTTTTCGCACTTTACGACTTCAATTTGAAAAATTTCCTTCGCTTAGAATTACGATTTCGTGAAATTTGAAAGGAAAACACACGCACACGTATGTACATGAATTGCGTAAATGTTAATTAATTTGTTGATAAATCTAATTTGGAAAAACATATTTTTAAGTTTAAAATTTCAGTTAACATTTTGAAAAATTTCATGTCACGCAACCCCGTAATTGTGGATGAAACCTACTTTTTTTTTTTCTTTTTAATCACAAGACTTTCAAAACTATTTTCATAATTCTATACTTACGCTTGCTAACATTAACTCCATACCGAACTGCCTTGCATTCAAATTTCAAAGGATTGAGTTCATCTTCAGGGTGTAAATCAGTATTTCAAAGTGCAGTAGCCGTTTGCGTGAAATCTTCCCGCGTTTGTCCACAGCTTTGCTTATCTGCCTCATTGTCACCAATTTTTCTTTGTTATCTCCTATTATTGTCCTTTCTCCTTCGCAGCCGAAGACAGCGCAGAAGCAGGGGCAGAAGAGTTTTTCCTACCCTGGGCTTCACACAAAAGAATCTATAAACTCTTATCGTCGACCGCACTAATTTACTTCCTTCACAAAAAAACTTCTTAGGTGTTCTCATCTCATAAGAACATTGTCAAGTTAAGAGCCTGTGTCGAATTGAAATCCCATGTGGTGGAATAGCAGAGGAACTTCCAAACTACTGAATCCGATTTAAAAAAAATAGCAACACATCAGTCACAAAAAATCATCTTGGAAAAATGTGCTGCAAAAACGCGAGAATCATGTTTTTTACATTTTTTACTCAGAATGTATCAAGGAGCTGAATTTGGCACATCTTGGTAACCAGATAATAGCCTAATCAGAAACTTGGGGCCCGGTCCTTGGAGAGTCCCCGGCTCGAAATCGGTGCAGTGTAAGTTTTATAAGAGTTTGGGGGGGGGGAGGCAGGGGCGTTCACAGGGGGAGAAGGAACACCTGTTGGTCCGAGCCTGAAGAGGGCCCAATATTTTTATGACTAGGGGTGAAAATACGGGTAAACAATATGGAGAGGGGCCCGAAAAAGTCATTTGTGACGGGCCCCGAAATTTCTGTGCACGCTCCTGGAGGAGGGAAAGTCTACCAAACTGATAAGGGACCTACCTGCCTTGACCCTGGACGACCCAAAATTGAATTTGGAAAGATAGCAGAAAGTCCTATTTAAGGGTCTAAATTTCAATTATGCTTTGTAGTTAATGAGAACTAGAATTGCTTTTTCTGTGTTTCTTCAAATTTTCACTCGTTTCATAGTTTCAAAATTAAGAATTAAAAAAAATTGTTTCTTTTCCTTTACTGACATGAGAAATTAAAAAAAAAGAAAAACTTTCTTCTGTTTTACGCTACAAAACGTTCCGGATTTCTAGAGGGGGGGGGGGGGTTGATGGTCAAATTCTTTTAGGAGTGAGCGAAATACATAAAGTTCGGAATAACACATTTGAATACTGATAATCCGGTAAATATAGAATTTATAGTCCCCTTGAATAAGCAGTAGTCACCGTTTTAAATAATTTATCTTTGTATAATATAAAAAATTGAAACATTTAAGTACTCGCTCACGTTCTTTTTGAATCATTTATTCCTATAACATATGCTTTATTTATTTATTATTTTGTTTTTTATCATTTTATCCTGAAAATGAAATTTTTTTCTTCGAAATTAATTCAAATATTAAAATGCTGAAATACCTGTTGTAACAAGATTAGTTCGTTAAAAACGCATTCCTGTGAGATTCGTTTCATACTTTTCAGCAGTATAAGTGTTGCATTTGTCCCAAAGAGCCGATGAACAAAGTTTCTTAACTGTACAGTTGCAAATAAAAATAAATCATGAAAGGTAGGCTAAATAAAGGGAGGAATTATATCTACGTTTACTGTTACAGTAGAATGCAACATTTCTACGGCTCAGATACCAACGCTTGGGCGCTGGGATGGATGGAGAGTGAGAAAAAAATCTATTTCTATTGCTTTATGTATCCTAATTTAATGAGATTTATAACAACAGCAGTTTGATAATTTTAATGATTATTATTAGTATTTTGTTTCACTTTTTATTTATTTTTTGAAAAACCTTCGCCAAGTCATAGGACATAACATGAAAGAACGAAATTAGGTTACTAAACTTCATAATGAAGGTATCCTTGAATTCTATGCCATGAAAGGAGGAATAAGAAAAAAAAATCAATTGGTTGTCGATTAAAGATCCGATTCGACTGAATGTAAGAAATTAAACATAAATAGAAGGAAAATAAAGAACCATATGTAACTGCGGATTTCAGAAATAATTATTATTTAAAACATTGTTTTTTCCAGTTGTACTTAGAAACCTGTTGGAAAGATAAAGCACGCAATAGAACACGATTTCTTAATAGTAAGCACAAGAATCTTACGAAGTAAGTCGTGTTATATGCATTAAAAAAATCATTAACATATTCTAACAAATATGCATCAAAAATACCTAAAATATTAGCGAAAAATTAAAAAATATGCATTAATAATACTTTAGTTTCGTCGATAATTTTATCTGAACTGAATACAAAATACTTAGCCATTCTATTTTTAAATTATTTGTTATTCACGCGATCCAGGGCCGGATTTGGAAGTGTCGAGGCCCCGGGACAACGAAGGAGTGGAGCCCCCCCCCCCTTTCTGATATATCCATAATAATATTATCTTGTGCAATCATTCTTTGTAGAAATACCAAAAAAAAAAAGAGGATATTTTGTAAAAATTTTATTGTGGGGGGCCCCTTTGCTGTGGAGGCCCCGGGGCAGTTGCCCCGCCTTCCCTCTTCTAAATCCGGCCCTGACGCGATCAATATTCGGTATTAAACAGGGGGATACGAGGGGAGAGTCATGGGGATCATAACCCTTTTCTAACCGTCGGCAGATTATAAGCCCACGTTGTGTTCAAACACTTTTTCCTTAACTTAAATACATTATATTTTCATCTTTTTCTTTCTGCTAGTTTGACATCTTGAACTTAATTGTAATGTAATACAAGATTTGTTGACATGAAAAAAATAAAAATTATAATGTGAATAGAGAAATTATAAAATTTATAAGTTAAAAAATTGTGACAAAAATGAAAATACATCTCTGCATTCGCTTCACAAAGTAAATAAATACAAAGTCAATGAATTAAATAAAAATAAATAGGCAGTAAAAAAGGAAAATAAAAGTAAATAAAACAGCAAAAAAAGAAATGAGAAAGATCTTTGCATCTTCGTAAACAGTCTGTTATTGATACAACACACTTCTGTGTTCCTTTTGCTTATTTATTTGCTTTCATTTTTTCTTAATGACCCTCTCTGAGGCTTAAATGCCCATATAATTACCACCCTTCGCCAGAGGGAGGGGAGAAGAACTGATTCAAACACGGCACACGGCGCACGACGCACAGTGGCTGAACTTGGCGATTAATCGCTGCACACAGTATAAAACATTTTTTCCTCCAAAATTCAATCGCCAACACGCCTGTGAAGTTTTTTTTATGTGCTCAACGACTTTCATTGAAGTGGGAGAAAACGCGAAAGCATTGATTTCTACCGGAGTGTCCAGTCTTATGCGAAGCTATATGGTCTTTGGCAGTACTACCAGGTAACGTTTGGGGATTTCGAGGGTTTATTCCACATCCCTGTGAAAAATAAGTTTTTTGCGAAACAATTTTCTGAATTGCAACAGTTCCATTAATGCCCATTTTATGCCAGATAACAAAAGTAACTGATGGCAATATTCTCTCATAACATACATTAATGTGTTCTTGTTCACCAGCAAAGAAAATATTGTGACTTTCTTGTAGTGAAACACATCATTGAAGTTATTAAAGTTATTGAAGTCACTAGCAAGTAGTTGAACACTAATTTTAAATAATCAATGTATTTAGACGAATGACAATGTAACATGGGTTTAAGGATGATTATTCATCGGCTATCTGATTCAATGAACATTTATTTCAAATGTTTCAAATAACCGAAGAAATTACTGTGTGAAATAATTGAGACTTATCTTTTAGTGAGATTTTAATTGTTAACCAGTTTTAAGCGGAGTCGGTATCCTGTAACGTTAGTTGCTAAATTTTATGTACCTTTTTCTCAAAAAGTTTCAGTAGTAGAAATTAAGAATTTTCAGTGTTTTCAAGAGATATCTAAGAACTTTGCTAACATGTCAAAAGTTTAAAAAAATGTTCCCAATTTACATAAACTTACAACGGCATGAGAGATTTATTAATTTTCCGTGGAAGTAAGATTTTATCTGTTCTATATTTAATAATATTTCTAGCTTAGAATCTAATCAACAAAATGTTATCCTTGCAAGATATAATTAGTGGAAGTAAAAATTGTATAAAAACAATTATTTATGTAAGACGGATCAATTTCTCAAAGCAAAGGCCTGAATATTAATCAATAATTCATGGAAAGTAAGGAAATGTTAAATTATTTCGAGTTTTATATTTTTTTTCCTTCTAAGGGAAAAAAAAAATAATTTAAAGCATTAGCTTCAAATTTCCTTTATAATCCGACGTTTCTTCACGTTCACCGCTCACTTATTTATTCAATTTTGGAAACATGATGACGCTCATTTGCATTTTACCCGGTTTGTAAAAGTGTTTTTGAAAAGGCTGCGGTTTTCAAATTTTAAGGACATTATCGTTTCCTGAAAGCGTTTCAATGCGAAGAACCTTTTCGCAGTTTTGGACGCATAATAATTATTTTTGAATGCCTGTATACTTCCCGTGCGACTTCTAGCTTTTGATATTTGCAAGGAAGAAGCACGAATAAAAAAGGAATAATAAAAGGTGTAGCTAGAGTAATAGTTTGGAAAATATCAGTGAAAAATGCAGATATAAAGAACTCAAGTGAAGTTGAAGTAAAAAGAATAAATTATATTAAGGGTAAAATGATTTTTCTGCAAAAAAAAAAAAAAAAAAAAAAAAAAAAAAAAACCTAAATAAATAAATTTGTTTCTGACAAATAAAAGTTTCACAATCAAAAACTGCAGTCAGGTGTTCCCTATATGTTTCTAAAACTTGTAGTCTTTTACACAAAGTTTAGTTTGCATTTTCATATGTTTTATTCGTTTTAAACATCATAATAAGCACTTATTATATACTAGAAAATCGCCCGTCAAGGTATGACGGGTGAAAATTGCTTTTACATTTGAACGAAGCCATTGCCTTTTTGGCTATATTTTGATAGTTGAAATTGTAACCCTAACTCCAGTGGATGAATCCTAAACTCCAGTAGGTAGCGTTCATTGTTGACCGTTTTTTCGTTTCTTCATTCCCCTGAAATGACACAGTCGTACTGTTTGATATTTTAAACCGCAACCTTCCTCAAATTTGCGCATGCGTCAGGTCGCTTCTGATCTTATCAAAATATGGGAGATATTGAGAAGAGATATAACGCATGTGAGGGGATTTTTTTTTTTTTTTTTTTTTTGTTTTCCGTTGGATTCGTTTATTAGAGGTATTGGTTTGAGCAGAGGCTTTTTTGAGCAATCACGATTGCTTATTGACGGTCCTTGGCGTTCCGGTTCCTTTTTCAGTTGGACCAGGGGCCTCTGCAGCACCACTGCCCACCGGCCTCTACAGGCGCGACTGTCCCCCGGTAGCCGCTTTTCCTGGTCGGTGGCGTCCATGTCCTACATACACGCACGCTCACACACACGCATTGTTACGCACATACACACTCCCACACACAAGCCGTTACTCACATAACACGCCTAAGTGCATACACACATGTCTATGCACACACAGGCTTACACATGCACGCAAGTGCGCCTGCACACACATACCCAAATATACACACGTAACCCCCAGAAGGAAGGGCAGGCTAGGGGGGACAGGAGTCGTTTCTGGTAGCAATAAGTCCAATGAGTAGGGTCCTGTCGTGATTGCGAAAAACATAATTTGAATTCAAAATTTCAGAATTCAAATTAATTTCTTTTTTTTTTTTTTTTAATTTTTTCCTCTTCCTTATCGGTAAAGCAGAAATGCTACCATGGTGCATTATCTTCATCGAGCTCTCACTCCTTTTTAAAATAGAACCGTTCAACGGTGCTAGTCGCGGCTTTCGAGATCAGACAGTAACAGCAAAATAGTTAAGTGACCGAATCAAGTTCAACCGTGTCATAAGAAAGCTTTTCCCTGCCTATTAAACATTACAAAAACAAATTATCAAATTATCATGCCGTGGCGCGAGTTTCATTGTTGATGATGCCAGGAGCGTTACTTGATCATCGGCTCTTATATACATGAGGATCTAAAAGACTTCGTTGGAAGCGACTGGTATTTATCGTGTGCAGCATTAATTGTTTAATATGAACTTAAATTTTTGTTTCAGCTGTAACTTCTTTAGAGGCAACCCTTTTTGTTAGGCTGTTTATATCGTTTGTTGGTAAAATTTATAAGCTAGCGCCAATGGTGCCCAGTAGGGTGGTTTAAAAAACTTTTTTTTCAGCTACAGCCCAGGACACCCCTATTTTTTTTATTTTTAGACTTACTAATAGTATTATGCAGTAAAGGTTTTAGCTTCTTACTTAAATTTTAAGAGGGTGCTCAGTGACCCCTCAATTTAACATTAGCCTTACTATAGAAAATGCCACGAATTAAGAATAATTTAATTTTCTCAGCTGCGTTTTTGTAAATAATTATTTTATCGCAATGTATATTACTCGTGTATATTATAATATGTAGCATTGTTTTTTTTTTAGATCAATGAATTTTTTCCACCCCCCTCTTCATACTTATGAAGTTTGGAGGAGGGGTTGAGCATCCTCTTTCAGTTGAAGTAGGAAGCTAAAATTCTTGCAGTATATTACTATCAACAAGTCTAAAAATATTGAGGGGTGTCCTGTTATCTAGGAGAAATTTTTTTTACATGTATTTTTGAACCACCCTAGTGCCCAGACTTTTTTCAGAACAATTTTTCCAGCCGAAAAATTGTTCACATTAAAAAGTGAAATATAGAAATGAGGTGTCCTCGCCGAGATTTTTCGAACAAAGAAAAAAAAAAAACTGTTCAAATCGGACTATTTACTCAAAAGTTACTGGGGGGGGGGGGGGGGCAAACAGAACGACAGACACTTTCCCCTATGAATGGAATGCTTTCACTGTAGCCTTAAAAGTTTACTAGTTCAACAGCTTATTTTCTGTTTGTTTCAGAAAATCTCTGAACTATCTTATTTGACTTCCTTTTGTCTATAGTATGATGAAATTTTGAAATGTAAATAAATATTATTTAGCATATTGCAATGAAATAGTAAAAAATGACTTAAATAGAGTATGTACGAAAGGAAATATTTATAACATAAATAGAGTATGTACGAAAGGAAATATTTATCAGATATAATATAGCTGTAAAAGTCATAATTCCATTCAAACGTCCTTATTTTGTTGGTGCGAGGCTTTCTAACTTTTTGTATTGTTATTTGCAACAACAGGCTAGCTGCAAGTAAATTTAATTCAATGTATAATGTCTCCACTATTAATATATAAATATAATATATACTGAATGGTGTCTCACTGTTCCTCCATTGCAAAAAATGAACTCAATAGTTATCATTCTCAAACAAAGAGAATTAACAAAAGGATTCTACTCCTAAAATGAACGTCAGTTTATAGGCTAATTTAAGATTAATAACACCGGTATGCCAAGTTTATCTACTAATAGTTTAGAAACAAGGTTACAAACGGAGGAGATGCTTTACTTCAATAAGTTAAAACTATGATGACATAGTTATATTTCTTACATAATACTTGAAAGCAAACTTTTTTCTGTAATATTGTTCAAAGTATGTCGATTTGACTTTTAAAAAGTTTTACCAGGCTGGAAATATATTACTGTTGTCTTACTGTTATCTCTTTCCCACTGTTCCCACTCCACCCTTACAAATTGATTACTTTTAGGAAAAGCTCAAAGGTAAGCCGAAAATTATGATGACATAGTTATATTTCTTACATAATACTTGAAAGCAAACTTTTTTCTGTAATATTGTTCAAAGTATGTCGATCTGACTTTTAAAAAGTTTTACCAGGCTGGAAATATATTACTGTTGTCTTACTGTTATCCCTTTCCCACTGTTCCCACTCCACCCTTACAAATTGATTACTTTTAGGAAAAGCTCAAAGGTAAGCCAAAATTAATAGTCACTGATTATTTATGTTTACAAATCTTTAGGAACAGTAACAGTAAAAACAGAAGCAAATTAAGAGTTGCGGGATTAAACTAATATTAATAGTAATAACAATAATGGTAACAGCCTATTTGAAATAGGACAGCAGCTATAATTTCGCAAATAATAAGAAATCAGATGTCTAAGGATAAATTACGAGTAATAATAAAAACACATTCAGAGTTGCAATAATAATAATAATAATAATAACAACAATAGCAATAACGATTATGGAGTTGAAATATGACAGCAGCTTTAATTTAACATAGTAAGAAATCAGAAATAATATGAGTGATTTTGAGTTAACCGTAATAATCTAATTTAGTAGGTATTCAGTTTTCATACTCTTTTCCATGTGAGAAATAAGAAATCTTCCACCTTCGCCTTAAAAATATAAATGAATAAATAAAAATAAAAATAAAAAAAACTTGCAATCATTTGGCAGTGATGTGATTTTTCAATTTGATACGTTTAAATTGTTTCAAAACACTGCATTTTCTCGGAAATTTGAGATTGGCTCAATTTAATGAAAATGATGGACGACAAACAATGCAATTTCGAGTGAAAAAGTTGTGCGAAAATTGTGAGTTTGTCCATTTATTTCCAATTGAAAATGTTCGTTTTTTCTTCTTTCTCCGTAGCTGGAAGGAGTATTAAATGTGACATGTTTACTTCAGTCATAAGACCAAATAACTATTTAATGAAAAGTAATGTAACTTATGATTAATTGTAAATCCTACATTTTTCGTCCATACCTCTTCATATTTATGAAACAAAGAGAGGAAAAAAATATGATAAGCGTACAATTTGTTAGAAATTAAAATGCTGAATATTGAATTAAAGCTTCATTATTATGCCAAATAAAAAATAACTGTTGTGTGTGTGTGGGAAGGAAGCATGTAAAATGCAAATTGATGCAGAACGGGGAAAAAATGTTTAAATAACATTTCTTAACTCTTTTCTTTTTAAAAAAAAAGAAGTAGAAGAAGCTCGATTGGTAAAATAAACTAAAAAGAAGGCAACTAAGGAATCTTTGATTAGTTTTTGCGCACTAATGCGTATAAAAATCCACCAGGTATATTTTTAAGGCCTCTACAAAGGTATTTCAGTTATTCAAAAACAAATATTTAATGAAGCGTATATCCATGTTTAGTATCGTATTCCTCACCGGGATTTTGAAATATTTCACCTGAACGTTTTTCTTTTCTTTTTTTTTTTAAATACACAATGCCAAGCACTCTGAAAGTTAAAAAATCATAAGAATACGCATCTCGTCTTTCCCATCCATCTTTCAATTCCTTTTGAGAAAGTTAGCTTTTTGATGAAACTGATAATTACGGCTTTTATTGTTTTCGTATATCTCAGTACTCCGAAATGAACTTCATTTCTGAAAAAATATCAAGGAATATTTTTCAGCCGTGAATATTTTTTAGCTATATTTCTGTTGGGGATGTAAACGATAATTGTTCAACTTTTTTTTACGCCCTTTCAACAAAAACGGATTCAATTATTCTTTTGTATTACTATAATTCATTAATGTATCACTCAGCATCAGCAGTTTTTTTTTTTTTTTTTGAAATGCATGTATTTCTTACAAAACGAAATGGTTTACTAGTGAGAAATCATTTGGCTTAAATTATTTTAATCCAAATTTCGGTCATACACTATAATTGATATGAAACTATTGATTACAATGATCGCACGCAACCTTTCCATGTTTAGGAAGGAAATTGCATTATTATTAATCGTTATAGATGACAATTAGCTCATACATTTGTCCATTTTTTTAGAAATTTACAAATACAGTATAACTTTGATTAACCGCAGTGATAGAGACCGGATCTTCTTCGGTAAATCGAAAAACTCAGGATAAAGGAGAGTGCTTAAGAATGGCTGTCAGGAATGTAAAGAAAGTTTACCTTCGGATTTAAATACATAGGGTCAGTTGGGATAACAGGAAATATGAGGTAATTGCAAACAAACTCATTTACCCCCCTTGAGGTACCTAATTTTTGAAACTAAACAGTTGTTGAGTGAGGACTAGGTAACATGAAGAAGACATTTTGACGGTTCCGCGTGCTTCTCAACAGTTGTGTGGTCCTCATCAATTATCAAGATCTCTGAAATTTTTTTAGATTAATCGATTTTATATTTTCCTTTTTAGCAGGTCTACAAATGCGAACTAATTGATTTCGACTAGTGCGAAGGGTTACCAAAATTTTTTAACTATAAATTTCACCTTCCTAACTGTTTTTGATGAGTATTTAGATATTTCCATTTAGCCCATAACTACTGTTCTCTGGGATAAATGCAAACTTATTTTTGCATTGTTCTTATTTTTTGGAAGATAAAAATTTAACGTAAATTAATCTTTCGGTGTGAATTTAACATACATTTCACACATCATTTAATTTTTTATATGGTTTTCCTTTTTAAATGACTTTAGATTACACTTGGAGGATTCAGCTAGTCACATGCGATCTACGGGCCACACATTGAGTATTGTTGATGTTGAACTTCTTAAACTTCCAACCTGATTGTGCATAGTATGCTTATCTACCTACATTAGCCTCATGTGCAAATAAACAGGGTGTTTCCAAAATCTTTGGAGTGAGATAAGTTACGGTTTCATTTTGAACATACTTAGATACAAATATTTTTTTAATACCCAGTCATTGTCAAATAGTGGACGTGAACACAAGTCTGGCACGCAATTTTGTGTCTCAAATCGTGCAAAGAAAGAGAATGATCTTAAGTGGAAATGTTAAAATTATTTATCTCTTTACCCCAGGTAACCCAACACATTTTGAAAATGACTTCTGTAGTTAACAGTTGCAGTTGAGAACTAGAGCATTGCTGCCTCTTTTGAACTTAAAAGCAATATTACTCAGTGACCAAAAAAAAAAAAAAAAAGACAGAAAAGAAAAGAAAAGAAACCGTTTTTTTCGGTTAAACGATGGTCCATTTGAAAGAATTTTGGATAATCGAGGTTCTACTAAATAAAATTCTAGGAGATTTTAATCATTTAATTTCACGTTGATTCTTTTTTTTTCGAATTTTTAACTTTTGAACTGAGATGAATTTTCTAGTGAAGAAGCACATAGCAATTGCAGCTTTATTTTCAAAAGTTTTCTTCAATATGGAAAACAAAGAACAAAGAAGTCAAGGCATATTTTTACTTACAACTATCAAAAATAATAATCGTCAACGAAATGTTTGTGTTACTTTGAAGCATGGCGCATGCAAAGTTTTATTTTCATCTCTCTTTACCCCCAACACATAAATTTCAGAAAAATCCTGATCTTTTTGTCCCATCACTAACTGTAGAAGTCCGTTTTCTAAATTTTTATTCTTAAAGTCCTAACTCTAAGCAACTTCTACAGTTAACTTGTACAACACTAATTTTAGATTTTTTCTCTCCTTTCTACATTCCTTAATTAACATTCTGTTTAACGAACCTTTTATTTATCCTGGTTATTTCGAGGAAGCAATTATGTAAACTAGTGTGTGACAGGTGTCCCTTTATTGCCCGAGTTTAGTTGTACCCCGCTTTCTTGTTAAATTAAAATATCAAACGTCTGAGAAGATAACTCCTCGCAAATGCCGTGCTCTAAGTAAACTCTTTGAAAAGGTTTCGAGACAATACTTTCCCAAGGGGATAGCTTGGGAGGAGAGATGAATTCGGCACTTCTCCGAAGCTGTGTGAAGTAAGTGACATAGGTCGATTTTAAAAGAAGTATGTCTCTTCTTGCGTAAGGGAAGTTAGATTTCCTCAGCTTACGTATTAGGTGAAGTAATGAGTTTTTGAATCTATCAAGTAATTCATTTCTCAAAGGAAAGAAGGAATAGGAATATATTTCTTTGGAGAGGAGTGTAAAAATTAGAATCGAAATATATTTTCCTTTCAAATAAAATGTTTTTATATAATTTTGCAGACTTTTTATTTCTTTTTTCACAAAGTATTCTTTTCTCAATCTATATTTATGTATCATCTTTATAAGAGTTTTCAAGAAATTCCTCCATAAAAACCAAATATTAAAATGCTTCTTGTCTAAAAGAAATTATTAGCGCTCAACCTCTTCTATTTATGTATATACGATGGTTAAAATTTAGTTTTGACAGCACGCAAAAGACTAAACAAGTTAGATGTTTGGAATGTCTGAAGTTTCTCATTTTTTAACGAATGAGGGAATATAAACGTATTTTATCGAGGAAGAGGGCCAAATTTGAATAGAAAAATATTTTTCGTTTAAATAAAATCTGCTTTAATAAACTTTGCATTTAACTATACAGGGTGTTCCGTTTTAACCTGCAAGACCTTTATTTTCGCAACCGTTAGTCCTAGATGTATACTTCCTCGTAAAAAACCTCGAATAGTTTGAAAAATCACACTCTATGCACACCATGTAACTTTAAACACTTGTTAACCAGTATATTTTCCCCCAAAAGATGACTTTGACGGCGAGGGAAAAGTGGTGTAAGTCACAAAATGCTGCGTTTCATATCTCGGTGAATATTGGTCGTACAAATTTCAAACTTTTTGTGTTGGAACTATTTTTCAACAGAATTATTTCTCTAAACATAAGTTAAAGGACCTGGGGCCCGTATAAAAAGTTAAATTTTGTATTTTTTGACTCATTTTTATTTTTACTTCAAAGTTTCAATACCTTAACCCTGCATCTGATTTTGAACAATTTTGCAATAGAAAGTACACATCTCGGACTAACGGTTGCGAAAATAAAGGTCTTGCAGGTTAAAACGGAACACCCTGTATATTTTTATTTTTCAAAGCGTTCCTTTGCTCCTCAATCTTTACAGGATATTTATCAAACAATGTTCAAGGAATTACTTCTGTTAAACCAAATACTAAAATGCATCTTCGATAAAAGAAAATATCAGTCCTCAACCTCTACAGCCAAATTTATGCATAGTCTATTCTCACAACTTACTCTTCGCTGCATGCAGAAAGCATAGGGTAACGGCACCAGTGACAGACATGCTTAAGACATCGCTCTAAGGTTAACTCAATTCTCCGAAACTTTTTCTCTCCTGCAACTGCATCTCACCTAACGTTTGGATGCTTCTGGATCCTCTGAAATTAGTTCATTTTATTTTTATTTGCTCAATTTCGAGAAATAGTTCAACCCCCAGTAACAGTCACAGTAAAACGTGACGATGCCCAGAAACAGATAGGTTGAGGAAAGGATGAGTAATAGACAACATTCCCTTTTTCTCATCAGATGTGCAAAAATTCATTATTTTAGGATTAAAGCCTTATTAAATTCAAATGTACGAGGATCGGTCAGAAAGTTAATTGCGCTGCTCAAGAAAATAAAAAAGGATTGAAATTTTACAATAACTTTATTGTTATCCTTAATTTCCATTCAAAATCTACTTTTTAACTCAACCACTTCCATTATTTAAGCATTTGTGGAGCCGTGGGTACTAGTTTTTCGATGCCTTCAGCAGAGAAATCCCGTCCAATGTCCGATAACCATTGTTGGGTTGCAGCTTTCCTTTGGTTATCCGAATGGTATCGTCGCTTTGAAAGTTCTTGTTTCATAGTACCAAAAACCATGGAAGTCAAGAGGTGAAGGGTTTAGGCGGCTAAGAAGGGTGATTTCACACTTCCCTTCTAAACTTGGTTTTCCCTCGCGCTCAGCTTCGTCAATATCTGTACGTCCATTTTCAAACATGTTGCACCATTTCACGATAGCTTGAAATAATATTGCAGTTTTACCAAACACTTCATGCTACTGCCCATAAATTTCAGTGCAGTTGCATTTTTTTTTTTTTTTTGCCTTCAAACATCGAACCACTCCACGCATTTCCAATTTGGACGCTACTTGCAGCTGTCGAGACATATTTGCGACTGATTATCAGAAAACCTTAACTCGCTTTGGGAAAGCCGCTTCGTATCACGATAAAGGTACATGTCTGAAGTGTTGTCACAGAGTTTCATCAAACTTGTCTCAGACGGAACATATTTACGAAGTAGTGCAACTAACTTTCTGATTGACCTACGTACATGAAACACCAGCTGACCTCGTGATGGCTGTTCACTGTAAAAAAAATTCCGAAACGTTACTGGGTATTTCCGTTTACATTTCGGGATTTTAATGGTTTTTATCAACTTCCTAGAAAAATCAAGTTTCATTGTCAAAAAGTTTCCTGAATTACTACAAGTTACACAAAAGCAGACTTTTCACTGTTTTGAAAAATATTTTTAGCTTCCAGTTCAAATATTAACTGAGAGTTAATTATAAAGTGCATCGGTTTCAGCTCAGTCACGGCTTTTCCATGCTAGTTAAGCTCTCAAAGAGAAGGAATAAGTATGGACTACGTAGCTTTGCAAGAATTGCAGACGAGTAAAATTCTCGCTACTTGCAATTCTGGCTTAGTTTTGGCCTTTTTTGCAGTAATGCTCTTGGAAGTTTCTTGATAAATTAGGAAGATGCTAAGTTTTTTTTACTATACCATCCTAAGTTTACTCTTAATTTCCCATAGACACGACTGCCTTTTAACGGGAACATTTCAGAATTTTTCACGAGGCTTCCAGGGTAAGAACAGGATGGTTACTGAATTTTAGCGGAAAACGTTCCTGGATTTTGCAAGATATGTTACTGGCAGAAATTGGGCACATCAGCTGCCCATTATTTTCCAGGAACGTTTCTGAATCATTTTTACAGTGTTACACCACTGTCTTGTGAATACCAACTGGCTTATAAAATTCACTCTGTTACACTAAATGGTTGCACCGTTTTCATGGGCTACAGCAACAACAGTTTTAGCCGCCTTAAATAATCATTATTTAAATCCAAACTTACGATTGTCTGTTACTGGTGCCGTTACCCTAGTAGTTAGGTGTATCAACTTGAGGTCTTGAATTGGAACTGAGTTGGTTCCAAATTGCCTCATCTTTCATACCTTTCCTTTCATTTGTTCATATCAAAATACTGAGATTTGGCTTAAAATAAAATATTTTGTATCGCTTCAACTACAGCAACTTTCTGATTAAACCCCCGTCATGACATGATTTTTATCACATTGGCGTTCTGTGAAACTGACGACTTCAGGTCTGTATTTTCTTATGTGTTTGTCTGCAGAAAATAAGACAAAGAAACATAGAATGAATGCAGTGAGATGTCTACATCATCAAAATCAGAGTAAAAAGGGAAAAATTGCCAGTAAACTGCATACTTGGGTGGTAATTCGTTCCTAAGGTTTTTATTATCAGTGCTGTATACATCAGCAAAAAGACAAACATTTACAGTTTACTGAAAGTAACAAATGTAAAATAGTGTAAAATTAGTGCAATGAGCAGCAATCGACCTAATGCCAGTTGAGCAAACACCTTGGATTGCCAATACTGTCGGTTCCCATCACTCTGAACATATCGGTAAAGGCCTGTCATTTCAAAATTGCCTGGGGGAGGGTGGGAGTTGACAAGGTGTATATATTCCATGTATTTTATAGAAAAACAAACATCAAAATATATGCAAAATGCATAGTTATATTATGCACTGTAAAAACGATTCAGAAACGTTCCTGGAAAATAATAGGCAGCTGATGTGCCCAATTTCTTCCAGTAACTTATCTTGGAAAAAACAGGAACGTTTTCCGCTAAAAGTCAATAACCTTTCTGAAATTAACCTTGAAACTTTCTGAAGAAATGCGAAATATCCTCTGTTAAAGCAAGCCGTATCTCTAGAACCTTCCAAAAAATTCCGTAGGTTTAGTGTTATTGATTAGAACCTTCCTGATTTACCAAGAAGGCTCCATAAAAATCAGAGCGACCACGGCCAAAACTATTCAAGAAGGAACCAATTATATCTCTTGCCTGCAATTCCTGCCTTGCGAAACTGTATCTATCCATTGATTTTTGTTGCTCTCATTAGAAGCTTAGTCAATTTGGACAAGCCGTAAGCGACCTTATGCTGATACACATAATAAACACGCTCATTCAATCATTAAACTGGTTGCTAAAAATATTTTCCATAACAGTGAAAAGTCTGCACGCGTGCAACTTGTAGTGATTCAGGAAACGTTTTTGTGAAGATGCTTGTTTTTACGGGGAAATAGGTGAAAACGTGTGAAATCCTGAGACGTTCCTCGAAAGTAACCAGAAACGTTTCGGAATTTTTTTACAGTGTGTGTCTAAAATCCAAAGGGAGGGGCAATGGATTCCTCCCCCCTTGATCGCCCAAATAACGTGGCCTGCATCGGTATGAAATCATAACCGGCTGGTCCGGGTACGCAAACAGTACCTCTAATGGGTGACCGATATTGCCATACGTAATATATTAAACAGCTATTATAATTACTGTGAGGCAAACATATATGGTGAACATAAAAAACAAGGAAGAATGCTTTTAACGTTATTTATTTATTTAATAATTTAGATGGAAAAAAAATTTTGTAGAAGCTCCTAAAGTTAATAAAAATATTAGTGAATTTTAATATAAATATATTAAATTTTAATACTGCCTCACAGTTTATTGTTTTATGCAGGTGTTATCTTTTGAAATATAAATTCTTTGCGGATAAACCACTGTTCTAAAGTCAACCTCATGTAGAAGAAGAAAATTCTTGTAAACTCTGACATATTTCATTTCATGAATCCAGAATTTCGTCTCCAAATATTTCACACTTGTCACCCAGAAAACATCACTACAAGTAAATTTAACAGAAACCTGGCAACCCTTCTTTTCTCGCGAGCAAGCTCAGTTTTCGCCTCCACTTTAACTTCAATCAAAAAGGATAAAATGCTGAGAGAATCTCCTCCCAGATGTAGCTTCTCAGATAGTCATTTAAAGAATCTTTCAAAACAATAAATTCCCCGGAGGTTTGTTGTAAAATCTTTCAATGTGCACGATCTGGAATCGGTCCAGAAAAAGAGGAAAGGAACTTTTTCTTCTGTGACAGGTAGTAAATTCCGAGAAGGCAAAAGTTTGCTGTGAAAATACGCATTTGCTTTTGATTTTAGAACAGTGGGTTGCTTTGTATTACTAGAAGCACAAATAAAGTAGCTTTCAAAACGATTAAATATTTTATGCATATTTTCTTCTGTGAAGCCACAAATAAATTACACTAAAATTATTTATTTTTATTTTAATGATATTTTCTTTTGATAAGCACGTTTACTAATAAAACACAATAGAGATGATGCTACAGCGATAACTATAATAGTAGATTGTAGTATTCGAAAATAGTAATGATTTGGAGTCTTCAATTTTCACGAAAATGTTTCATGTTAAAATCTTAATATATAAAAATCAATGTCCTGAGATAACATATATATATATATATATATATATATATATATATATATATATATATCAACGCACAGCCGAAATCGCTGAAGCTTCAGACTTGAAATTTGGCAGGCATGTCCGCATGATTACGAAAGTAACCACTAAGAAAGGATTTTTCGAAATCTCAATTAGTTCGGGAGAAATTAATTAAAACCTCTTAATTTCTGCGAAATTAAAACCTGTTATTGAAATTTAAATCCCTTATTTTCGAAGGCTTTCCTCCATTCAAATCATTATTCAGTACTTCATCTCAACTTTTGGTCGATAGCGAACTATAAATTTGATATTGTTTTTGTTTCTCACGTGGTTCTTCGAGGCTTTTCTCAAGTCAAATCATAATATTTCTGTCTATTGTTTTCATTTTTTCAAAACTAGAAACGAAGTTTTTAAGAACATCATCACAGGCGGATTATCCTTTTGAATTTAGAAGAGTGCAGTTTCCTGTAAAAGTTTGCTTTGCAATAACCGTTAATAAGTCACAAGGACAGACATTAAAAGTAGCAGGGACCGATTTAAGAGGAGACTTTTTTTCAACACGGCCAATTTTATGTAACTTACTCCAAAGTCAGTTCATCAAGCAGCTTAATAATTTTAGCACCAGAAAAGAAAAAAAAAACTAAAAACGTTGTATACAAAGAAGTTCTTGCTTAAACATAGGTATATCAATAAAATGTGGATGGCCTGTGTTTGCAAAGATAATCAATACTTTAAAAGGATCGTTAATAACAGTTAAAGATCGTTTAAGGACAAAGGCATATATGTAAGGAGTCCAGGGGCCCCGGGATCCTCCCCAAATTAGAAAAAGTTATAGGTAATAAGTAATTATTATAGGGGATTTTCGAAGCTAGGTGCACCAAGCACTGTTAACCCCTGCTAATTTCATTACCCGAGCAATGCCGGGTACGGGAATGCTAGTATAATATAAAAGTTTACAGAGCATAAAAATTTGCTCGTGACACAATTTAATCAAATGTAATCAAAGTCGAAGGAAAAGTGAAAAACTTTTCCTTCGACTTTGATTACATTTCAGTTTGTGACAGCTTGTGAAATTTTCTCATGCCATTTCACAAACTACCGTCCAAACCATAAAAAAATCTGCCATTCAACTAACAGATTGCAATTTCCAATTTTTGCAAATTCCCGAATTGGCCCTACGTGTTCGTATTAAGAATCATACTCGACTTATTTTGACCGATTTCGGGCTTTGACCGTAACACGTACATTTGTGTCACTGACTATTAGATGTGAAATCTCGTATTTTGTAAATGAGAGGTTAGAAGATACCATGAAAGAGGAGTTTAAACAAGTAACAATTCTAAGTTCTTGGAAAAACCAATTATCTCTAGTCTTAAAATGACTTTGACGTATAATGATGGACAAGTTTAAGCTCACGATTGACTATGACAGTCTCACGATACACTTGCCCCGTTTTCGCATAGTTTGAAGTTTTATGCGAAGTTCTTGTAACTTGGGAATCTTGTTAAAGGATGGTGACCGTTTCACCCGTAGCCAAGCTTTAACCAAACGCTCTCGTAGACTGCTGCTGGGAGACTATACAGTGCTGGTAAAAAAAATTGCATCACCCTCGCATTTTCACAACAATGGGATTATGTGAGAAGTTTTGGTCGACCGATTGACGATGAATGTATGTGAAATTCTGCAAAACTTATGAATTAACATTTAACAACAGGAATCCGATAATTGTTTACGTAGATCGGGGCTGTTTCCGGGCCAAGGCAAACTGCTAACCCCATGCTCATTTTTCCATTTCTGAACCTGCGTGTGAGTTTAGAGAATAAAAATTACTTAACCCCCTGTCAATTTAAGTCTAATGACAGGATAAAGGTTTTTAAATTGTTACTTACCAGTTTTGCCCTATGGCACGGAGCAGAATCATCCTGGAAAATGACGTTTGGAACTGAAGTAAAGTGATCCCGAATAGTATATAGCAAGCAATTTCTCCTCCAAAACGCCAATATACACCTGAGCGTTTACTGTTCCTTGCACAAAGTGAATCCCACCAACTCCTTGAGCAGAAAAACATCCTCAAATCATCTGGGATACGGGATGCTTGACTGTGTTGAATGCAGTCGGGATGATATTCCTCTCTTTTGCGGCGAGGGTGATGCAATTCTTTTTTTACCATCACTGTAGCTTCTACACAGATTCTAATCACTGCATTTTGACGCTACAATGTTAGATTTTCCCCAATTGAAAAGCCCTTGGATGTGTACTACCGCAACTGCAACTTTTCTTGTTCTGTATTTTAATTTTTTGCTCTCTAAGGGTTTTTTGTACATGTTGCTGATGTTGTTCTGTAATCGTGCTATTAGAAATAAAATTTAAAGAATAGTAAGAATCAAAATGCTTGGTTTGAAAAGCAGTGTGTAAGAATTCTAATGTATTCCACAAAATGCTAAATTTCTCATATTGTCGGTAACATGTGGTTAAAAATAATGTTAGTGAATTTTTCACTCTCACAAGTATAAAAAAAACTAGCTATAACTTAAAATTTTATCTTCGCATAAGAGCAACACAGTTGAAATTTCTATTTTAACTGAGTCGTAGTGGAGCTGAGCTCTAGAATATAACCTAATTAAAATACGTTAGCTAACAGCATGGAAACCTTTCAAAAATTATAGTTATGCTGTATAAATGTTTTCGTTGTATGTAAGAGATCACTATAAATCAAGTTTATTTTGCTTTTCTTGCAGCTTAACTTCTCTCTCTGGTTGAATGCGGACATTTTATCTGGTCCTGTTGCTGCAACAACCAAGCCAGTTCAACCAGAACACTTCTTATCCCTTTGCCATCAATACTTTCCAACAGCAGTTTTGTCGATAGGTTGGACAACTTTTCTGAATTCTGCAATTTCTCAAACTATCTGGGAATATCAGTGGAAGCACGTAAGACAAATGGCTGACGTCATTCGATGCCATGGATACATTAACCTTTCTCCAAATTACACTTTCCCTGTTAGAGCTATTTTCGCTTCAAGATCAATTAAACAGCTGCAATGGTTACTGGGTGTTGTCCCAGGAAGTACTTTGACAGTCTGGAGTGGTGCATCGGATCCTTTAGAGATAGAAGACCTGCTGCGAATAAGGACTGCTTTTCCAAAGGAAAAAGTGTATTATGACGTACCAGAACCTATCAATGGCGAATTTAAAAGAGTAAAAAATGACGTCATAAATACTCCAGTTGCATATCCAATCGCCAAAGAGGACCGCTGGATGACAGTTACCAAAGGCCAAGGAGACCCATGTGAAACTTTCACGTACATTAGCAACGATACTATTGTGTTCGGAAAATTCGTCAAGACAGCTGTGCTTCTAAAGAAAACGCTTTTAGTCGATGACTATCACAACTTGAAAGTTAAAGGAAGAATTTCGTTCTTCAAAGATAGCACGTCCTCCGAGTTTTCAAAAATAGGCCAGGAACTAGTAATCGTGTTGGCTGACGTTAGTTTATTTTCGAAGAACTATACCGCGGGCGGTGACAAACTAGATCTTTCAGAAAGTGATACTGACGTGATATGGTCCGCACTGAATGCTTCCTTCTTGCATACGTTTAAGCACAGAATTCCAGAAGAACAGTCAGCCTGTCGAATGTTCAGTCTGGATACAACTGCTGAAAGAGGATTTCAAGCGTGGACTGTTTCTTGCGATGTGTTGCAAAAAGATGTGCCGATCGATGAGGCTGTGAAACATGGAGTTCCAGAAGTTTCGAACAGAAAGAGGCTAGTGTTGCCTACGGGCCCTTTTATGCTAGGATTTTTTTCGTCTGGGGAGGAATACGTTGCGGTGTACGATTTGAGCATTGAGGGGGAAAATGAAGGGATTACTTCAGGAGCGTCATTGCAAGTGCCATCTTCCTTACTACTTTCCATATTATTGTTCACATTTTTGACTGTGATGAAAAATGTTTTTGTGTAACATTTCTGTGCTTGAATAAATAAATGTATATTTTTTAAATTTATGATGTTGTTAAAAGTCAGATTTTCCAATTTTTAAGCATTTCATTGAGTTCCTTCATCCCCAAACTCTTTTTAGAAAGAATTCTATTTGTTTATGCTGCAATTCTTTTACATATTTATTTTATTTTTATTTGTTTATTTATTTATTTTTTGCTGAAATGTTATAAACATAGTCAGGTGGATGTACTGTTAAAACTGAATGTAACAAACCTGTGTTATTCAGGACGCTATGGTGAACAAAACGGGCGCTACCATTTGAAACATTAGGTGCAATGGTGGCTTCAAAATATATTTAAGGTGCGTAAGTAATGATATTTAATTTTATTTTAGACGTTTTATTATTAGAAGTAGTATTTTTTAAATTTATTTATGTTTTTTATTGCTATTACTAAATAATTTTTGCCAGAGCTCCAATGCTCTTTATATTAGCTTAGGTTCTGTATAGGAATGTACTGTATCATAGCGCATGTACTGTGCCATGTTGACGGGGCTTAAAAATTTCGTAAATATCGTTTCTCTAATTCCTTACTCCGTTCTTGCTTACCATAAGTTCCGTACAGTGGTAATAGTATTTTCACAATATAGTGCTTGATCATAAAACTGTAATTTAGAACTTTGTTACAAACTAACAGTTTTGTGCCATTAAAAATTTAATATACAGTCAGGAAAGAGCGTATTAAAGTATCTTTTCCGGTTTTTCTCACCAAAAAAAAAAAAAAAAAGAAAGAAAAAAATCAAGAACTTACTAGCCAGAAACCGAGAAAGTGGAGTAGAGCTGCGATATTAAACATCGGACTAATGGAACTAGCCATTTACTGACCATTTTAGTACATTCCATTACATTAATGATGCTCTTTTTATTTCCGAAAAGCTCAACGGTCGACTGCTTTTATGTGAGCTAGATACCTAAAAGCAGAGACTTTAATACGGATAGCCAGAATTTATTAACGGAAATTATCCCTGGACATTGTAATAAAAGCCATTTTTTCATTTCGATCGAATAACTGGCAACAGGGGGATTGGGTTCAAATTGTTAGTTATTCGTGTTGGAGTAATGTTGAAAACAGCTAGAAAGAAATGAATTACGTTGATGCCTACATACTTTGCTAAGTTAGCGGATGTTTGCTTTACTTAATAGTTCTAGCGGAATCTTGGATTGTAGAAGTGCTTTAGTTTTATTATTACAGGGCTGTAATAAAACATTGCACCTAAAACACTACTTAGTATGTTTAAATAGCAAAGCTGATATTTAAAAAAACTTTAAATTGACCTTGGTTGTATAGCGTTTTCGTATCACGCGTTTTTGCTGCCTCCTGACAAGAGCGATGAAACGAGCAGGGCTGCCACTGTAGATTAAAAAAGCTGCTATTTTGAAGCAAAGGCGACTATGGCGACTATTAAAGCCAAAATAAAAGCCATCACAACTATTTTGCAAGAAATTGCAAAAAACGACGACTATTTGGAGAAAAAGAGACTAAAATACATAAAAACTATTTTTTCCGCTTAAGTGAAAAAATTGTAAAAAAAATAAAATTGGCGTATAAGATTACTCTTTGCCCTTGCTCTTCGGGGAAAAAAATCGAGAACGCTTTAAGCTTTTTTTTTTTGGTTTTTGGTTTTGTTTGTTTCGATAGTTCTCAAAAGTAGGAAAATAAAATGCATAAATTTTTGTGCGAAATGTTTCGATTTTGCGCTCATGATTTTTGTGAATGGTTAGTTTTTGAGTTTGTTTCCGCTACAGCTATGTCTGTTAACTGCTGTTTTTTTTTTCCTTTTCATTTCTTCTAGCTTTATTATACATTCATTTTTGAAAACAAATGCGAATTTTCATGCGATCAGAAATATCGTGAATGCGGTTTTCAAGCAATTTTTATGCAGTCAGTCACAGTGAGTGAACCCGCCACTACGCAGCCAAGATATGTCTGTAGAAAAATCATTGAAGTTATATGCCTTAAATGCTATTAAAAAATAATAATAAAAAAAGTATGGCGACTATTTTGGAGAATATTCTTCATATTACAGGCTCCTAAATCTAGTAATTTTAGTTTCAGAAAACAGTGGCAGCTCTGGTCGAGTGGTTAGTGTATATTGTATAATACAAAATTTTGGATGGTACAATAATTTTTGGACTTCAATGCCAGATCTTCCTGACGATGATGTTCCGATGAGTTGCTGAATAATGCTTCATTACGCATTGTTACACTAAAAATTCTTTATTGGAAATATAATCTGTATATAAAATAAATGGAAAAATCATTACAAACAATATGTTTTTCGTTCATGAAGATAAATCCATACTTTATTCACTAATTTCGATTTAACAAAACAGAAACTTGCTTGCATTTCCACCCTCCTTTCGTATGTAGTTCCTCCATTAGTTTCTTTATATTCCAAAATCACGTAATCGTTTTTCTTTATCGGTGCAAAGTTCGTTTCGTTACTCCCATCATTTAGAAAAAGAATTATAGAAGGATGGTCTTGTGCCCTACATTCAAAGAAAGCTTCGCTATTGTTTGATTTTATCGCATTTGACACGCACAAAAAATTTTTACTTACTCAGAGAAAGAAGAAGACTCAATCCCTCAACTCAATTCAATCTTTTACATAAAAGACCTAAAAGTTTAAGTTGGTGCTCAAAAATTTCAAATATTTATTGTTAACATGATTTCAAAAGCGTAATTTTTTACAGAAGCCGCACAAACAGTTTCACCACCTTTCTTATTACCATTGTTAGCGTTAAATTAATAAGGATAGTTTAAAGTAGAATTTTTTTTTTTTTCAACTAGGACGAGTGAAGAGAGCCAGGTAGCAATTATTTACAATTTTAGCGCATGCATCACAAAACTATAATGATTATAATTTATATTATTATTATTCATTGTTATTATTACAATTTTGATGATGATGATGATAACACCAATAATAACAAAAACTGCAACAACAAAAAGAACAATACTAATAATAATAACTACAGCAGCAACAACAACAACGGTGATAATGATCACTAACAACAACAGTAAAAATAATAACAATAACAACAACAGCAATAATAATAATAATAATAATATAATAATAATAATAATAATAATAAAAGAAATAATAATAATAAAAGTAATAATAATAGTAATAATAACAATAAAAAACAACAACAATAGTAACAATAATAATGACAATTATTATTATTATTATTATTATACAGTAATGAGTCTGAGAAATTCAGGTTTTCTTAGTCAAGTTCTAAACCCAAAGACTGGTTCTAAAACATAATTTTATTTTTCAAAACCAGGCTTTGAGCTTAGATCGGAGAAAGTTTGTAAAGCACACACGAACTAATTTTAAACTGGAAATCATAAACGAGTCCTCTAAGCCTAAATACGAGAACATGAAAATATGTCAGTAAGCTAAAACTAAACTGAATGTTAAAAAAGTTGGATTTTAAGGTAGGTTTTCCTTCGCTACTTTAACCTTGCGAATAGTGTCGTCGCTCTTCACGTAGCATATTAGTTCATTCTCTTAACTTTTCTCGCAACTGTTCAATTATTCTTTTGTCAAACTTTTGAGATTCGAGGTTCCTACCTAGACGAGCGGCAAAAAGCAGTGACTCTGACAGCTGCTTGCGTGCAGTAAAGGATTATGTGGGTTCGATTCCAATTTCGTCTGGGATGCCATTTCCTTCTTTTTGATATTTAAAATTTCCCTGTGTCGTCTTCTATTAACAAAATAAAGGTGAGGATAAACTATAGTAAATCAATAATAAGTAATCTGAATCAATGAAATTGTCGTTGATATCATATATCACAGGACTTGGAGTTTTTATTGTGCTCACAAAGTACAAAGTGCTTCATTCTTACAATATCGCCTTTTTTCTTTCTTTGGCATTAAAACAAGCTGAACATTTAAAAAATATCTGGTTAAACTAAATCGCAGTTTAACGTTGTTTTAAAGGCTACATTCGGAAACAGGCAGCGGTCGCACCGGTGCCACCGCAAACGGCCGAAACGGTTAAATCCCTAATTGAAAACGTATTGCCACTCGATCGTTTCCGAACGCTTGCGGTGGCACCGATGCAACTGGTGCCTGTTTTCGAATGTAGCCAAAGGGATGCCGTTCGCCACATATTTTTCAATTTCATACGCGAACTGAAGACAACTGACGAACTGGAATTTATGTTGTTTGTGTCACGATGTTCCACAGTTGAAGATATTTGGTCAATTATTTTGCTTTTTCTACTGTAGCTTCTCGTTTTTTAAGTAGAGTGTAAGTTTATTCTAATAACTTTGACCAAAACATTTAGACTATGTTCTTCATTTTGTTGTTATAAACGAACTTTTGGAATTCAGTGCGTCAACGATGCGGAATGCCCGTATTTTGGAGTTCCGGCGGTGCTCACAAGGTATGTGCTTAATTTAAAATGTAACTTAATTTGTGCTTAATTAAATATAATTTTTCTCTTTTGTTTGTAATGAAAAGTCTAGCTCCATTTTCTGGCTGCGATATTATATGCCTGTAGTTTTGCTGTCTTCGTGCTATCGTTCTGAATGCATACATGTGGTTAAACCTATTTTACGATAACCAGTTCAATATTTCTGACGCCCTGTTTAAAAATCGATACGCAGCGTGTTTACATCCTTTAATATAAAAATAATGCTTGGAGTGTTTCTATGCTGTAAAATCATAAATTTTACTGAATCACGTTTCCTTGCAAATGGACTAAGTTGAAACTTTGACATTGTTCCTAACTGCTAAGTAAATAATCAAATTTAATTTACAATTTTAGTTTGATGTTTAACCGACAAATAATTCAAATGTTCTTAATTTTTATGTAATATATAGCCATAATTACAAAAGTGGGAAGTTGAAAATCGTCTGCTTTGTATGCGAGTTTATAACTCAGAAATTAATATAAATAAATGGATAAAAAGCATCAGAACAGTATAACCCCGGCCCCCATGTCTTGGGGGATACCGCGGAATCTGTCATACCGCAGGTGCCATGATACCCCCGGTATTTTGAGATTTTAAGAAATATATAGTTTCGATTTTCTTTAACTTGCCTAAAAATCTGTAGGCTCTCATGTCCAGCATTATTTACGCACTACTTCTGCATTCCATTTCAAGATCTCTATGTCCTACGAAAATACAATACATCACCTCCAGTAAAAGTTTTATTTATATTTAGTTTATACACAATTACCGTTATTTTGTTTCTATATTTTTATTCCATGGCAGGTTATCAAAATACCTTAATGCTGCAGTTTTGCGTGATGTGTTTTCAATCAGGGGTGATTGGATATTTAGTTCAAGGTCTATTAGTTCTGCACTGTGTTGAGCTACTGTTGTACTGTTGTTAATTTGCATTTGGTAAAAATTTAGTTTCATTATAATCTGGCACAAAATATGTCTGCCAATCTCAGCGATATGACGCGGTTCGATTCTATTTTAAGATTAAATTTACGGAATAAAAAATATTCTGTGTTTTTCCTTGTTATGTTTCATAGTTCATAAAAATCTTTTGTGGGTCATTTCACGGTCAAATCGCCTACTGTCATGTGTCGTCATATCTCAGATTTTGTCCATTATTTTTTTACGAACAGATATCTTTGAGAAAAGCCCAAATTATTTTTTAAAGATTTTTTGAATAAAAATTACGTTTTGGAGAATTTTTTCAAAAAATCGATTTATGATCATTTTTCGGAGTCTCCATTTTAGCATGAATTCAGAAAATCTGTCTAATTTCTTGATTTTTCAACCAATTAAGCTGAATTTAGTATCAATTTCAAGCTAATATTTTTCTCTTTCAGTGTGAACGACAGAAGGTATTCTATGAACAGTTGGGTGTTGCCGCTCTTTATCTAAAATCAGTTTTTATGTTTTTTTCAATTGGGAGATTAAATAAGTTATATCTCCAGAGTGCCTACTACGATCTGCATCAAATTTTTTTAGCATATTTAAATCATTCTCTTGCTATGTAGAAAAAAGTAGAAGGGTATTTCTTTTTTTTTTTTTTTTTTGAAATTAAAAAAAAAAATGTTTGTTTTGCAGAAAATACAAGTTTTCTATTACTTTAAATCGCTTTTAAGCTTAAAAAAGGCAAAAAAAAACTTTTCAGAACAATTAATACTGGACTCTCAAAAGATTTGTATCAATAGTTAATCGCTAAAAAGTTGTTTACTTTTAAAAATAATTGTGCAAAAACCTCCGTTTCAGACTTCTCAAAAATAAATAAATAAATAGAAAAACACTTTTGATTGAAAGTGTACTTAATATTAAGAATAATAATTTGAAAAATAGTATAAAAATATTTCTAATTCCGTTATTTAGTTTTTTTTTTTTTTTGACAATAAAAGATGGAGGGGGGGGGGGAAGAGAATAATTACTATTGAGAAGTTTTCGTAGCCTAAATTTGTTTCGATAACGTAACACCTGACAATGATCTTCCTCTCTTACAATACTCATGCTTCTTTCGCTTTGAAAGTTAATCGACACATAACTTTCGTCGATTATAAAATGTGAAATGAAAAGCATGCTTGTGCGGACGGCATTTAAAAAAAAATTACTATTTTCTTTGTATCAGAAGATGAAAAAGTAAGAATTTCTATCAATAAGTTTCAAAGAGGTTTTAAAATATACTTCAATCAGCGAAAATAATCTTCTTCAGAGAAATCTAGAGTTGTGGAGTACTTACTGTGGAAGTTCATTGTCAGGTGTAACGTAATCCAAACAAGATTATGCTAAGAAAATTACAGTAATTTTTTTCCATCCATTAATGTCAAAAAAAGCAAGATAATTCTATTAAAAATATTTTATACTATTATAATATTTTATACTAATATTTTTATAATATTCTTCAAATTATTATTCTCAATATTTAGTACGCT
Organism: Uloborus diversus; assembly: GCF_026930045.1. Taxonomy (NCBI): domain Eukaryota; kingdom Metazoa; phylum Arthropoda; class Arachnida; order Araneae; family Uloboridae; genus Uloborus; species Uloborus diversus. The sequence goes on along the minus strand of NC_072738.1, from coordinate 44,291,676 downwards.
TTCAATCAAAAATGTTTGTTTTTAATTAAATAATTTATTTTTGCGAAGTCTGAAACAGAGCTTTTTGCACAATTCGTTTCAAAAGTAAACATTTTTTAGCGATTAACTATTGATACAAATCCTTTGACAGTCCAGTATTAACTGTTCTGAAAAGCTTTTGGCCTTTTCTAAGCTTAAAAGGGATTTAAAGTAATAGAAAACTTGTGTTTTCTGGAAAACAAACTTGATTTTTTTATTTCAAAACAACAAAAAACACCCTTCTACTTTTTTCTACATAGCAAGAGAATGATTTAAATATGCTACAAAAAAAATTTATGCAGATCGTAGTAGGTACTCCATAGGTATAATTTATTTAATCTCCCAACTGAAAAAAACATAACTGACTTTAGATAAAGAGTGGCAACACCCAACTGTTCATAGAATACTTTCTGTCGTTCACATTGAAAGAGAAAAACATTAGCTTGAAGTTTATACCAAATTCAGCTTAATTGTTTGAAAAAATTAAGAAATTAGTGAGATTTTCTGAATTTATGCCAAATCGGTGACTCCGAAAAATGATCAAAAATGGAATTTTTGAAAACATTCTCTAAAACGTAGTTTTTATTCAAAAAATCTGAAAAAAATAAATTTGGACTTTTCTTATAAATATCCATTCGTAAAAAAATAATGGAAAAAATCGAAGATATGATGGCACGCCCGACTATTTAATTTAGGCGATTTCACGTTGGAATGATCCTTATATGTGTTACAAAATTTTCTGTACATTTAAATGTTTATTTACTTATTTACTTTTTTCGCAATGTAATCATTTTTACGTTGAGCCTGATTGGAAAGCATATTTTATTTTAAGCGTACGCTTTTTTATGGATTTTTAACATTTCATATTTTTACTGATGTATTATTTGATTATTGGAGCTCTAATCTCTAAGAGTAAAACAGAGCCTTAGCTCTTTTGACAACAAAAATGGTAATATCTATTTGTTTGGAAAGTGTTAGAACTAACTTTCAACAACAGATCGTCTAAGTAAACGAAGATTACAAGTCATTTTTTTTATTAAACATTAAAATTTTAGGCATTTCCAAAGAACTAAGAACTGCTTAACAGCCCAATGAATAAATGATCTTCGCAACTAAACACAATTTAAGAATTTTCACCTTTAAAAGAATCTTTAAATAATAATATGCAAATTTAGTCAGAAATCCAAGTTTTAATGCTACAAAATTTGAATTCTCAGATCATGATAATATTTATTGAATGAAAAAAATATATTTGTGTAATTAGTTTTATGCTTTAACTACTCGTACGGAAGTCAATCCTTATGTTTAATTTTAAAATTAATATTATTCTTTTGATGTTTTTAAAATAAGTGTTTGAAAACTTGAAATAAACAGATGTATGTATAATGGTTTGATAATCGTCTTATTCAGAGGAAATTCTGTGACACTATTTTTGTGCAATGTAGCAAATAACTTTAAATATTTCAACCAATAATAATAAATAAAACAAATGAAAATAATGGTTAAATGTGATAACTTCAAATCTACAAAATTATATTTTTTACACAGATTAATTTTAATAAAGGGATTCTTAGAAAAGTTTATCCATTTTCAACTTTTTTTTAAATGCAAAAACATGAATAACCAAACTCTTAAACCAAAAGAAAAAAAAAATCCGTGTAACAAAAAATGTCTGAAAATGCTGTGAATTTCATTCTAAAATTGCCACATTAATAATTTATTTTTAAAAATCATTCGTGTAAGCTGTATGCTTCAAATGTTATTCTTCTCTTCTACCTGACCTGTTTTTCGAAAGAAATTTCTAAGATATTGAACCAGATTCTACAACTTCAGCGAATCATCAAAAGGTTTTATGAAAAATAAAACTGAGTAGGAATCAGCAGCTAAACCCTCGCTCAAGTCCATACTACAGTCACGATAAGCAATGCTTAGAAAACTCACTCGATTTTAACTACGTATTGAAGAAAATGTTTTTTAACGGGTTTCGCCAAAACAAGTTATAGGAGACTGGATCCTAAAATTTGGTTTAACCCTTAACTGGTGAAGTGGTCTTTTCGTAACGGCAGACGGTGAGGTGGGGTGCATGTAACCCCAATAGTATATTTCTAATGCACTCCACAAAATTTGATGAATTTAAGTGAAAGTTCCCCTACGGTTTTCGAACTACATAGTCATATATACGAGGGTCGTTTTTAAAGTAAGGTCCGTTTTGAAGTATAAAGTGAACGAGTACAAGGGGGGGGGGATAGAGCAAAGAAATTTATTGCACAAAAATCTACCACCCTTGCGCTATGACAAATGCTTCGAAAATCGCGGGAGCAATGTCGAAAAATAACATAAGAATGGTAGGTTTTTGTGCAATAAACTTCTTTACTCTATCCCCTCCCCCCTATACTCGTGCTTTTCTTATTTCAAAACGGACCTGACTTTAAAAACACGCCTTGTGTATATCCGACTGTAACAGTACCGTAACATCCCCATAAGCGAAATGCTTATGCATGTATATAATCATACGAGGCAGTGAAATACAAATGGATTCAAGCACCAAAATTAAAAATTTAGAGACAACCAGTACAAATGGTAAGAGAACCTCTTTGTTTTAGGGCAATAAATGTTACTAATAGTTGTGGTGAATGCTGCTATACAGCATGATTTAGAAAAAAAAAATCAATTAAAGCCTATAAAAGATCTGAACTTCGTTGCATTTTATTCGAAACTTTAAAAAGTCCACTTAGATCCCTTTGCTTCTCGCTGCCTCATTTTTTGTCGACACAAAGCATCAGTAGGATTCCTTACTGTTATCTTTGGGATTAATATCTTACTGTTACTCTGATGCCACGATATGTAAACATTATTTAGGTTTTAATTCAAAATTCTAACTGCTGTGGCGTGTAAGACTCTCCACCAAACCAGTTAAAGATTTTTGATTTTTTTAAATAATGTGCTTTGTATAGCTTGGCATCATTTGCGTTTTTATTTAACTGTTTGAAATATTAGTCCATATGATTGTGACATTTTGTGCATTAAGGTCCTTTCCTCCAAACTAGAAGAAAGTCACTATTTCTTCAATCTGTGCGAAAAATGTAAGACTGCTTAATTTAACACTTTTTTTTGAATTAATACTAGGTTGCAACGTTGAGTGTAGTCTTAACTCTACAAATATTACTCTCTAGTTTTCTTTACAAAAAATTATGGGAAATACCACGATGTTGAACAGATTTGAAAACAAAATGTTCAATTTTACAAACAATGCGGATATAACTTTTGTCACGTTATATATACAATTTTTGATTTCTTAATTTCAGTGAAGAAGAATGCGAATTAAGAAATACTAGAAAATCACATATCAAGTTATGACGGGTGAAAATTGCTTCTTTATTTGAATGAAGCAACTGCCTGTTTAGGGATACTTTGGTTGTTGAAAAATCGTTGAACGAACCGTTGAATCGTTGAATATAATCGTTGCGTCACAGAACTTTGGGCTATTGTTCCTTTCTGGAAAAATCAGCAAGGTCGAAGTACATTACCTCTTTTTGATTCTAAAAAAATTAGCAACAGTTGAAAAAAAAAATATATCAACAGTATCAGCTATTTTCTGGTAAAAATATATACAAAATTCAATAAACAGTTTCAGTTGTAAAGTAATTCATTTGAAAATAACTTCATTGCCGATAACGTCAGAGCATTTCTCGATCAGTGGTTTTGGCTATTATATATATGAGGATGTCTGATACTTGAAATAATATTAATGTTAAATTGTTCGCAGAGCAAAAGTTTTCAGTTGTTACAAAATACTTCCCATTTTCACTCAGTAGCATAGCCTACTTTAAGATGTTTCGAGTGACAAAATAAAATTTGTAAGATGGAAACATTCCATTAATTGTTTCACAAGATATGTTGCTTTTTTTTTTCATAGTGACTTAGCACATAAGAACGTAAAATTCTTGCATTGCATACTTAGAAAATTCCGTCTATCACAATCAATAGAAATGTTCTACTTGAGGGCTTTGAAGTAGAATTTCTAAAAGCGGAACATTTTTACACTGTACAAAATTCACTCAATGATAGTTTTAACTTTTTGGCATTAGTCATAGAACAATGTTTTTATCATCATTCCTTCATTTATGTATGCCTATCAATTTTGTGATTCCCAGAGCATATTTTTATATTTCTGCACTGTATTAAAAAAAAACTAACTTTTTATTGCCAATCTTAAATTTCTTCTACTTTATTAAAAACAAAAAAGAGCAAAAAAAAATTGTGTTTTATAATTCATAAAATTAATTTTGAACTTAAGGGGGAAGGGAAACATATACCCCAATAAACAGTCAAGGTGGTAACCAGCTAGCGTACTCACATATACTCATTTAGTGCAGAATGATCCTTTTAATCAATAGCGTCATACATTTACACCCTTGTGCGAATGAATGGTATGAAATTGGAAATTTTAAATTTTCGCATTTTTTAGGTTGTTCAATCTTTGTTTATAACAGCTGTTTAGCCTTCCGGGTAAGTAGGCGCTATAATCTGATGTTTTTTTTTTTTTTGCTATAAATATTGTGTTTTGTTCAAGTGTTATAAATTTCTACATATTTTTGCTGTTTTTTCTCAATCCAGTCACTTTTTATCTTTTTGTTAACCATGGATATTTTTTCATGGAAGAGGCAGGCCATTGTGATATTGAGTAGAAATTTGATTGCATAACAAAAGAAAAAATGATTTTTGCTTTGCTAGAAACATAGTTCAGGAGATCAAGAATTCCAAAAGTGCAAAACTCTAATTGACTCTATCCACAGTAGAGTGAAATGAGCTGACTGAGTGGTTATTTTGATTTTATAATTAAATGATGTAAATACAGTGGGGTGGTAAAAAAAAAATTGCATCACCCGCGCAACAAAAGAAGGGATTTCATCTCGACTGCCTTCAACACACAGTCAAGCATCCCGTGTTCCAGATGATTTGGGGATGTATTTCTGATCAAGGAGTTGGTGGGCTTCATTTTGTGCAAGAAACAGTAAGCACTCAGGTGTATATTGGCATTTTGGAGGAGAAATTGCTTCCTACTATCTGGGATCACTTTACTTCAGTTCCAAACGTCATTTTCCAGGATGATTCTGCTCCGTGCCATGGGGCAAAAATGGTAAGTAACAATTTAAAAACCTTTATCCAACCATTAGACTTAAACTGACATCGGGTTAAGTATTTATTTTTTCTCTTAACTCGCACGCAGGTTCAGAAATGCAAAAATGAGCATGGGGTCAACAGTTTGCCTTGGCTCGGAAACAGCCCTGATCTACGTAAACAATTTCGGATTCCTGCTGTTAAATGTTTGTTTCATAAGTTTTTCAGAATTTCACATACATTTATCGTTAATCGGTAGACCAAAACTTCTCACATAATCCCATTGTTGTGAAAATGCGAGGGTGATGCAATTGTTTTTTACCAGCACTGTGTAGGTGATTTTGTAAAAATATTGTCTTGATATCATTAATTCACACAAGGGTGTTTATAATTGTGTGTTTCATAAGAATTGATTCTTTTTTAAAAATTTACTGAGTGCTTAACACGTTTTTAAATTGTCATTCGTTTTTAAATTGTTTATACCCTAAATACATATTTGGTATTATATTGACCAATGAAATTGAACAAGTGCTACTGAAATAAATGTTAAATTCCAAATCGTTGAAGATAATCTTAACGTTTTGTGACAAAATTTCCCCGACAATTTGATTTAAGGATAAATATTCATGTTCCTGTTAAAGCGAAAAATTTTCCTTAATTCAAATCGAAATTGTAGACATGCTGTTTTACAATTGATTATACATCGCGAAAGTAATTAAAACATATTTAATGCTTTGAATACAAGCCTTCTTGAGAAAGTTATTTTCCATTGTACTGTTCTTAAAAATCTCATTGAAATTGAAATGCGAGCAGACAGGAAGTACCTTTATGAAACATAAGCAATTGTTCGTCGAAAGGTAATAAATAATTGTGCTGCTACATTATTTCTGATAAAATTACCCAAAGAATGGAAAACTTTATGAGAAATTTCAATAAAACTTTCTTCTTTCTCAATTTTACCAAGCAGTTATTTCTCGATTTTGATATCAAGTTTAATTATATGTACGAAGTTCGAAATTGCTTGTTTCAATAACCAACGAAGTTTATTTCTTTTAATTCTTCTGACAAAGCAAATCTTTATTTTATATCCAGAAAATAAAAACTATCGATTTGAGAGGAATCGAAAACGCAACATGAAAAAAAAATGTATTTTCATTAAATTCATAACACAGAACTTCGGCTTTGTATTGGTTCGTTACCTCCTGCTACATTTAATTTATTTGACGACTTGTAAAACTACAGTTGAACCTGTAGTCCGGTCAATTTAGACAATTGAAATAACAAAAATTCCGGGAAAGCTAAATTTTTGTAGAGACCTTGGGTTTACTATTACAAATAAGGTGCCAAAAGTCCCCATCGATCCCATGTGCGCTAAAAAAGTTATTCGGGGTCAAAGGTCAAAATTTTAGGTTTTTTTGGTTTTTCTCAAAAACGGTAAGTTTTATCGAAAAGTACCGCAGATCAAAGTTGTAGATCTCAAAATTCTCTATAAAAATGGTCCTTATGATTTTTTTCTCCAAGACCAAACCTTCCCAGATATTGCGTACTCTCAAAAGACAGCCAATCACTTACAGAATCCCCTCTACTCGCGTGGCCTTGAATAACATCTGGCTATTCTAGTCCGTGTGGCATCGTTCACGTACCCAGAGGTGCTCAACCCACTAAGAGCAAAGGCGCACCCCCCTCGTTTTCGCGGAAATCCCCCCCAAAAGCATGCCTCCCCCAAATGAAAAATACTCCTCAAAACAATCCCCCTAAAAATTTCGATGGCGCAGTCAGGGCCATGACCCCTCCCAGGGGGGGGGGCACCCCTGACGTACCTGCTTCTTTTAGAGTTAAACGTGCAGTTCGAGTGAATAAACGTATTATTACAAGCGTCTACTGTTTGTGCTGATCAATATTTAAGAAAAATGTAACAATTCCGCTTTATTTGCAATAAATTTTTGACTGAAGGTGAAACTGTTGTGCTGGGCAGTTGTGGAATGCCAAACGTTAATCGATGCAAGTCTCGGGAGAAGTTATAAGAATGCTGATTATTTAAGAAGTCAAAAGTCAGTTACAATTCGCGTGAATTGCAGAAAATCATACACCCAGAAAAATTCAATTTCTGCAGCAACGTGAGGATAAAGAGGCTAGTACTTCAAAAGTAAGTCCTCCTCGTACTGTAGCGCGATTAAGTGAATTTGAATCCAGCTTTTGTTTTTAAAAACACTGCTTATTTTGTGGCTGTAAAGCGGATGAGGAGGCTTAGAAGAAGAAAACGCAAAATAATGAAAGAAAAATTCATGAAGCAGCGACTAAATCATACTCAAAATTAAAAAGTGCAAGAGCAGCTTTTGACACACCTCAGAGCGACCTTTAGCTAATTTTAAAAGGGATTCTTTGAATGTAAGTGTGGAAACTTTATAAATTTTTCTGCGATAATTCTGCGTTTTGTTCTTCTCAGCCTCTTCATCCGCTTCCTCGCCATAAAATAAGCAGTGTTTTTTACAACAAAAGCTAGATTCAGATTCACTTAATCCCGCTCTTGTTCGAGGTGGACTTACTTTTGAAGTACTGGCCATGCTCATTAGGGTGGATTGAAAAAAGTCAAAATCTGATAAACGCTAAGTAATAGCCCGGAAAAGTTGCCTTTTGTAGAGATATTTGTTTCAACAAAGAGATTTCGACCGCAAAAAATATCTTGAGGTGTCGCTCGCGCCTCGAAGTTGACCATAAATGCATTAAAACTGGAAAAAGTAATAATAATTTCATCAAATATTAAAATTTGAGAAATTTGATGTTATCGCTCTTAAGAGCAGGATTTTTGTGTAGATTACACATTGCATAAGATCATTTTAATAATAAACTGTATTTTAAAGTTCTACACATGCGTTGAGTCTTGAATTTGACCAATATAGTCAGGATTAAATAACATCGTGTTGCTCCGTACTTAGAGAAAAAAATATTAGAAGTTATGATTTGTAAAAGTTTGCTTTCATATTAATTAATTCTTATACATAGATACGAAAAAAATAAGCAATAAAAGCATTTCTTATCTAGTAAAATAAATGTTTAATTCTCCACTTACCAGATAACTTTGGCTCAAAATGTCAAATTTACCTATGATAGAGAACAAAGGTTAAGAATAAAAATTTTAAAATAATGTGGCTTGCAACAGCCCACATCAGTCACCCTTTGAAACAAAAGACGTTGCTAACGAAATTTTAATGGGTTTTGAGCCTTCAAACTGTAACCACATTGATTACAATAAAACATAAGTTTGGCATGCGAACTGAACTATTTTACTTCTCATAAATTTTCAGTCTTGATTGAAATTGTGGCTTGATGGTATTGTGGCTTAATATTTCTAGATTCTAATCTGACTGGAATAAATCCATCCCTTTTGGTTAGGCAGCAAACTGTACCTGACATTTATTTTTCTTATTTTACCTATCGTCTCACTGCATTAATATGACATGTGAGGTTTTGAGTACTTGACACTTCTTTTTCTTATTTTACCTATCGTCTCGCTGCTTTAGTATGACGTGAAGTTTTGAAAACCCTACTACTCAGTAGGTACGCCACCAAGCAATTTCTTTCAAAGTTTTATCGGAAGTCCCCTTTTTGAAAGAGGGAGCTGCCGAGCTTTACCAGTTCTGCTTATCGATGAGCTCATAGCAGTTTCTCTGCTTCAAAATTGAAATCTGGAATTATACATGTTCATTCATAATTGGAACATCATTCATAACATGTTCTGGAATCATACATGTTCAATCTTCGAACTGATCGTCGTAATTCGTCTTGAAACAAGTTCTCTGATAATGGTCATCCGCAATGCGTAGTGTTATATTTTGTAGATTCTCAAAGTAACCAGTTTGCAGAACAAAAGCTGATGTTCTAAACATAGTACGATGGCAAGTTTAAAAAATTCGATTGTATAGCGAAAATTTACAATTTCAGATTTTAACTTGAGTTCTTTGATAAGCAGAAGTGGGAAAACTCGGATCATCTTCTTAAAAAAGGAATATCAGATAAAACTTTAAAAGAAATGGTGCTTGAGGGTGTAACTACTGAATTATGATTTCCAATACCTCATGTTATACTAAAGCAGTGAGACGATGCGTAAAATTAGACAAAGAAGCGTCAAACACAGTTAGTTGTCTAACCAAGAGAGATGGATTTCTTACAGTCAGATTAGAATCTAGAAATCTTACTCACAATGTATCACTAAGGCCAAACATTGTCAGAAGGCAAGATAATAATGCGACTCGCCAGCCAAACTGTGTTTTATTGTATGAAATGTGGTTACAGTTTGAGAGCTCAAAAAACTTTTAAAAGGGGGTTGTTTTGAGGGGTATTTTTCTCAGTTTTTGGAGTTTGACTCTTGCTTCTTAGGGGGGGGGGGCTCCGCGATATTGAGGGGTGCGCCCATGCCCGCAGTAGGTCCGGTCCGGTCCGGCCCCTTTGGGTACGTGAACGATGCCACACGGACTAGAATAGCAAGATGTTATTCAAGGCCATGCAAGTAGAGGGGATTCTGTAAATGACTGGCTGTCTTTTGAGAGTACGCAATATCTGGGAAGGTTTGGTCTTGGAGAAAAAAATCATAAGGACCATTTTTATAGAGAATTTTGAGATCTACAACTTTGATCTGCGGTACTTTTCGATAAAATTTACCGTTTTTGAGAAAAATCCAAAAAACCTAAAATTTTGACCTTTGACCCCGAATAACTTTTTTAGCGCACATGGGATCGATGGGGACTTTTGGCACCTTATTTGTAATAGTAAGCCCAAGGTCCCTACAAAAATTTAGCTTTCCCGGAATTTTTGTTATTTGATCTCTATTTTTATGTCTAAATTGACCGGGCTACTGCTTAATGGAATAGCCATTTCGCCACGAAAAATTAGCTTATAAGCGGGATATTCCATTTACTGGGATCAAAATAACATATTACATTTGTTTGGTACATTGAAAATGTATTACATTAAGCGGAATATTCTTTTATCCGATATTCTAATAAGCGGGCTCGACTATATTTCAATTTTAATTTTTCTTGCAAATTCTTTAAAGTTGAAGTAAAATTGTCTCTTACATGAGAAAATTTAAAGATGCGTCACTATTGATTATAAAGTGTTTAAACGTCACGACGCACTAGTTGCGCAAACTGACTTTGTGCCAAGAGTAATAAAATTTAATTTGGGCCAAGAGCAGTAATTTTTGATTTTACATAAATATCTGTTACGTATTTTTGTTTATACTTTTTCTGTTCGCCACTTTTGTCTCCTCTGAACGATATATCACACACCGGCTAGGAAAGCGTCTTATTCAAAAAAAAAAAAAAAAAATCAGCATTAGAGAAAATCAAGGTTTGATGCAATAGTAGTTTTAGGCGAATTTGTCTCAAACTTTGCAATAAGCTTAAAACCATTGTGATGTGATTTTTACTGGTTAGTTTTTGTTGTCTAAATTCATACTTAAAGGTAGAATATTTTTCTTCTGAATTATGAAATTTTAATGATGTGTTAATGCTGATTATATCGTTTTTACGCCACTCCGCACCCAGTCATGTACGCTATTTTTGTGCTAGTTGTGGGGCAAGAAAGATCATTCAATTTAGATTTAAAATCAATAGTTAGTATGTTTTTCCAAAATTTTGAGCTGTCACTTCCTTGCCAGGGTTTGATGTATTATACACTAGCGGTACTCGCACGGCTTTGCGAGCAGTAAAAAATTAAGAGGTCATTTGGTTAGCTCAAACGATGAAGATGAATTTCTCGCCAATTTGCTATGTTCATTTGCTCGCCCATGTTCCACGCTATGATCATTTTCTTTTCCACGTTATGATAATCTGCGCTCGTCCACGTTATGATAATTTGTTCAATAAAATGTTCTTACAATTGGAACAGAAAAGGAACAAAATCGAATTCTCAAAAAACAGATTCGAGGTGCACACCCCCATGCTATAAACTGTGTGCCAAATTTCATGAAAATCGGCCCAACGGTCTAGGTGCTATGCGTGTCATAGACATCCAGAGATACAGACTTTCAGCTTTATTATTAGTAAAGAAAAGGACTTTTCAATAATTTCACATGGTATTTCGCTTATTGTGAAAAAAAATCAGGAGTAATAGTGGATTCAAGTAAACTTTTCTAAAGATAGTGAAACTTTCCGTAACTATGAGGAAACTTACCCCCCCCCCCCCCCGTAAAAACTTTTCATATATGAGGCAGTGAGAAGCAAAGGGATTTAAGTGGACTATTTTAAGTTTCGAGTAAAACGCGTTTAAAAATCAGATCCTAGGTAGGCTTTCATTGAAATTTTTTTCTAAATCATGCCGTACAGCAGCACCTACCAGGGCTACTAGTACCATCTCTTGCCCCAAGACAGAGGAGTGGTTCACCTACCATCTGTACTGGTTATCTCCAAATTTTTAATTTTGCCACTTGCATCCCTTTGCTTCTCAATACCTCATATGCATAAAAAATCATTAAGTGATATTAATAAATGAATCATCATTGATAAAAACATTTTTAAAGTTTTTTTTTTTCAAATTATTTTTCAGTTTTAGAATGTGTTGTTAGCCCGAAATTTTCAGAAATGGCAACCCAAAATTTTCGGATCATAAACACCCCTGGATAAGATAAAATATTTCGTATATGTCAAGAAATCACGTCTTACAAAGAGGAACTATTTTATCTTTTGAATTTTCTGTCGGGATCATTCATCGTTCAATTTGCGAACCAGACTCTAAATTGAGGAAATCGAAAATATCTTTGAAGTGTTTCTTCAGAGAATACATTACTTCTGTAGAATTCTAAAGTGTCAATTGAATCTGCCATATCTTGTGGTATCTCCTTTTCGTTAAGTTATTGTTTATATGTTTGAAGAATATTCGAGCAATTAAATTAGAAGATATTTGAAAGTATCAGTTGTATGACTCGCAATTCCAGTTTAAGAGATTTTCTCCGTTGTTTAAAAATACTTAATATTCGCATTCTCAAATTTTAATGCAGCTTGAATAATAATCAGATATTGCTCAATATGAATTCACATGGAAACAGCATTTTAATTAAACACTGCGGAATTTTAGATTGAAATCAAAAACAGAATGTGTGTGGGTAGACTTGACGTTTTGATACTGCATCATCCAATCAAAAAGTTAGAATTTTTCAGCTAATGATGAAGCAATAATCAGAATTTATGTAACCGTCAAAGGTATTTTGGTTTGTAAATCCCTGCAATAGAAAAGAAATATCTCAAGAACCATCATTTAATGTCATTTTAATAAGTGCAGCATAACTTTAAACTATTTGGACTTGGAGCAAATACTTCTAGTTTTACAGCAGATTATATAGATTGATTTAATTATATTTCATTCATAATCTTTTAATTATTTTCGGAAGTAACTTACACTTGCGCACAGGCACCTCTCGTGTGTGCTACGTTTAGCAAAATTAACTAAACGAAAGATTTTGAGATATTTGTTGTATTAACCCCTTGTCACTCTCTCCCGTCAAAATCATGGGCTGAAATCATTGAGAAGTGATAAAATGGAGGGAGTGATGGCTTTCTATCGTGAAGCAAAGATCTCAAGTCACGTGATATAATTTAAAGCAAAGCATTGGAAGAAATCAGGTTTCTTTTGATAGTTTTCCGCAAAACGTGTCAACCATTCGTCGCTGTTGATTCACGTGACTCGGGGTCTTTGCGTCAGCTTTTGCTAAGCAAATGATTGGACTTGCTCCCTCCATTTGCTAATTCCTGCTCTAAGGCTGAATTTTTATGTCCTATTTCTTGTGCCTGTGATGTTTCCGGGATACAGCGTACAATGTTCAAGCTAAAAAAAAAATCAAAAATGGACACGTAAATAATACAAACATTTGTATTTATATAATTTTCTGGATTAAAAAAAAAAAAACATTTTCTAACCAATTTTCTTGAAAATAATATCATTAAGAAATTCATGGAACCGATACTTAGATAACAGTAGCAAAGAACGTTGGTAAAGTCCAAATTGGCAACGGATTGCAGTTTCATGTTTCGAGGTTGCATGGAATTTTTTTTCAATGCAAAGAAGCGTAAGCGTTTGGATGTAAAATCAAGCTGTATCAACGCTGTTTATTACCGTTGTCTGAGGGGACAATCGGACTCTCCGCTTTCTAGGGGAATTTCAGATAAAGGTTTGAAATAAATGTTTCTTGATTACCTTTACCGAACTTTTAGATTTCTAAAACTTCCGATGCCATATTAAGCCAGTGATACGATGTCTAAAATTAGACAAAAGTGCGTTCGCTACTGTTTATGACACACCCAAACAGACTTAGATTTTTTAGAGTCAATTACAGCTTGAAGGATCAAAAACCGTGAGGATTTATTTAGCAGCTTTTGTTTCGAGGTGTAACTTCTGTAGGTTAAAGCTAGTCTAATTCTGAAGAGAAAGTTTCTTACAACTAACGAAAGATTTCCTGCATCATAGAAGCATTATGTTTGGAATAATACACGTTTTCGCTTTTAATACTTCACATATTCAGTTTTTATGTAGGACACGTTAATATATACCTACTTAAAGACTGGTTTAAGAGAGTTTGAAGGGTGTTTAAAAGTGTTTTAAATAATAGTGTCAGTTTATTAAAAAGTCGTTTACGTACCCTTTTCCACAACGGGAAATTTTGTCTATGTGAGGGGTTTTGGAACGCATCCGTCACCGATACTTTCCAGTACCATATGCCCAATATCAAGTACGTATAATTTGTGATGTATACTGTTGTGATGTGCATATATTTTGTGATGTGGCAGTATATAAATACACTGAAAATATAGTCTGGTGAACTCTTAAGATTGCTATTTTATGCTTGGTTTTGGTCATGCTTTCAATTTAGCTTTATCTAACTATGACTTCGATTTTAAGGTGGAATAAGTTCATAAATTTATTTTTAATGAAAAATGTTCACAACAAATGAAAAGAAAATTAGATACTTAATTTTATTTTTTTAAAAGACTGGATTTCACATAGAATATTTAGGACAATAATCTTTCTTAGCTTAATGCTATCGTAAGTTATAAGCGTTACTGTTTCTGAAAATTTCATCACAGAAGAATTTAAAACAAAATAAAAGAGAAAAAAGCATTACTTAAAGTCATGACTGCTGCATAAGTAGCAAAAATATTTCAATAAAAATGTAACCACTTCTTTTCAGTTAAACATAAGAGAAATAATGCATGGAACTAAATTTAAGGTTTTAAAAGCTTGTACTGACTTTTAGAGATTTGTATCTTTCTTTTTATTTTGCATAAAAGAATCCATTAAATCAGCACTTTTTCAAAAAGCATTCTTTTACATTTTACTATATGCAAAAATCTGGCATTTAAAGAAATTTTAATTGAAAAATACTTAAAACCACTTTTTTGACAAAAACGCTTACCGAAAGCAATAAATGAATAGCATAAAAGAAATACATTTGAAGAGGTATTTTTGCGAATAACAATAAAAATGTCTTTTTTTTTTTAACTTTTTGAAAGTATATTTTTCTGAACAACTGTTTTCAATAAAATTAACCATGCCTGTAGTTGTCATATGATACATAAGAAAAAATGAAACAAGTAAAAAATGCATTTAATTTCTCATTATTCTGTGCTGCTTCAGTTTTTCTATTTTCAAAAACATTTGACTTCATACAAAACAGGTTATTGTTCGAAATGAATGAAGTTCGTGCTGATGATACGATACTTTTAGTAGATTTTTAGGTTTTCTCTAACATAGTTATGATTTAAAACCAAAAAATATCACCAAAAATTGAATATACACCCACAACTGTTTTTATGCGGTCTTTTTTTTATGCGGTTTTTTTTTTTTTTTTTTTTTTTTTTTTTTTTTTTTTTTTTTGTGCGGTACATCAAAATTTCAATCACATTGGGATTCAATTGACAAAATTATTTTTGAAGGGGGGTAGTATCTTCAAGTAGAGACATAGGCACCCCGATAGTAAGTCACTGTGACCTCCTAAAAATTTCCTTATTCGAGAAATTTTGTCTGACTACTCGGCAAAAATTACCATCTCTTGGTTTATTTTAATTTCTTTAAACATTACAATTTCGTTAGTTTTTTTTTTCTTTTTTTTTTTTTTTTTTTGGGGGGGGGGGGTATTTTTTTCATGGTGAGTTTTTTTATGCGGCCCCTATCCACCGCATAAAAAATACATTTTTTAATGGTGAAAACAACTTTTTAAAGCTACAAGTGAAGTTCGAATAATTTTTTTATGCTGTCCCTATCCACCGCATTAAAACAGGTTTGGGTGTATTTTCCAATTGCAACATTTGAATGATTTTATTTTTAAAAAAATAAATTGATTCAAACTGTCTTTATTTAGTTTTGTGTTCAAAATTATTTCTGCACGCTTACGGAGGACCCCCCATTCTAAAATAGCTAAATTCATAAAAAGGTTACTTATTTTTTACCAGACATTAGATGAAAAAATATTTACCACTCCCAAAAGAATGTCTAGCTAAGTATTAGCTATAAATAGGTTGTTATGATGAAAATACTCGATACGATTAGTTTCTTGTGATAAGCGTCACGTATTTCCACGTCTGTTTGATTACTTCGCAATTCAAGTGATGATTCCGTCCTTAATTGGCATTCATTATTCCATCTCAGAAGTCCATCAAAAGTTAGGTTCACTTATCTCTACGTGAACCCATAAAGTAGAACGGTTTAAATTTAAATGATATATTTTTTGGTAGTTTCAAGAGAAAATCTTTTCAAAAGCATCTTGTCGTATGTCATCGTTTTAATGTATTTCGCAGTGCGAGAATTATGAAGTTAAAAGCTTATCAATGAGGAAATATAAATTCTATGCTTCAATAGGGTAATTCAAAAGTTTTGCAACAAGTTGTTACGTATATTATTCCTCGAAAGTTTCGTTTGGGGGGACACCATACCTTTCTTAATACTTCGCCAAAATTTCGTAAGTAAGGTATATTTTTAAAGAGTTTTTATTAAGCTTTCGGAGAAATATAAGCTCGCTATTCACATTCCGCTTAGTAAAAAAATTACACGTAAAAAAAACGATGAATTTGTTCGATTAGATCGCAAACTTGCGCTTTCATTGCTAAAAGATTGTATCACCATACACTTTCTACGTTTTATAAACTTTTCCGCTTCCTTAAATTTATTCAATTTAAACATCAAATTAATTCAAATGTGACTTATTTCGTTTCATTTTCAACTCCCTGCTATAACTTCGACGAGTTAATGTTGATAATGAATGGTTGGAAATCGCTGTTAATAATTTGAAATTTATTAGTACGACCAAACTTAAATGAATGAATATTATCACTTCACTTATCACTGGCTTATTACACTCTTCAAATGTAATCTAGAATCTCGAAACAAACTACCGCATTACAGGTACTTAGACTGCTTGATGATCATGTGTTGGTGCACTAATTGCAGTTCGGACGGTAATGTATATGATTAGTTCTGGGACATTAATCTTTCCGTATGTATATGTAATACGAAATGTAATTTCCATATTTTATCACTTGCTTTAGTATTAAGAACTTGCATACGAGTTTTAGAGACTCAAGTATAATCTTCTCGTTATTAAAACTTCAAAAACAAGGTTGTGAAATCACAAGTTTTGCCACTAAAATTGAAACATGCAACGCTTTTGAATTACATGGAAACATGGGGGGAAAAAAACCTATATTGCCCAAATGAATTTTTCCTGTAGAGAAAATAAAAATTATTCACAAAATGTTAAAAGATAATACAGGGTGTTTCAAAATGAATAGCGGTGTTCTAACATGTTATAATATTTATTACACCAAATTTACAGCCACAAGTGATATATCAAATGAAAGAGAAACTCAAACAGTTTTACATAATAGCCTACAAGTGTTCAATGTGAGCACCATTCGTCACTCGGCACGCGTCAAGACGATATGCGAGTTTTTCAGAAACTTTGATGAGTGTCTCATTTGTAATTGCTGCAACAGCTGTTTCAATCCTGTTTCTTGATTCGGCAAGGTCGGCTGGCAGTGGAGGCACATACACACGGTCCTTAATAAGCCAACAAAGATAGAAATCACACGGCGTTAGGTCGGGTGACCGTGGAGGCCATGGGAAACAAGCCCTGTCATTAGTCCCCTTACGGCCAATGCAGCAGTCGGATACAGTTAGGTTAAGCCAATCGACAAAACTAAGCCAACAAACAAAACTGTTTGAGTTTCTCTTTCATTTGATGTATCACTTGTGGCTGTAAGTTTGGTGTAATAAATATTATAACATGTTAAAACCCCGCTATTCATTTTGAAACACCCTGCATATTTAACACATAGTGTTTTTTTATTATTTATTTTACTTCATTTTTTATTTGTTTTTGCTTTGTTTTATGTTTTTTCTTATATTTTGTTTTCTTTTGTTGCTTCTTTGTTTTGTTTTTTAAGATAGGCTTGATTCGCTTTGTGTTTTACTTTGCTTTACTTTGAAAGATAGGTTTGTGGTTCTGTGACTAAAATATTTATTTGTGTCTGAACCAAAAACCAAAATGTAAATGAATAACGCTCCTATCATTTTTTCATGCTTTTTACAATAATGATAAAATTTTATGTATCCTCAGTTACGGCGGACAGTTGCAGATTAAGAAGCATTGCATGTTTCAGTATTTAAATAAGGATAGTAATATTGGTTCTCAGCTGGCATGTCCCTATGTTTGCCAGTTTTTGATCCTTGAATTATACAGGGTGTTCCGTTTTAACCTGCAAGACCTTTATTTTCGCAACCGTTAGTCTTAGATGTAGTTATACTTCCAATTGCAAAAATGATCAAAATCAGATGCAGAGTTAAGATATTGAAAGTTTGAAGCAAAAATAAAAGGGAGTCAAAAAATACAAAATGTAACTTTTAAAACGGGCCCCAGATCCCCTAACTAATATTTAGAGAAATAATCTGAATTGATAACTATTACTGACACACACAAAAAAAAATGACATTTGTGCGACTAACACTCAAGGAGACATTCCAATTCAAAGTTTTAAGCGACCATACAGAAGATGAGATTGGAACTTATCGCCCTTTCAGAAGAATGACAGGTCGTCTAAGTAAGAAAAACAAGGTATTTAAATTTTTCATTGCTATTCCAAAATAAATGTAAATGTTGTGCATGGTACGCAAAAACACACTACGAAACCTCGAACAATTTGAAAAACCACTCTATACACACATATTATTTTAAACACTTGTTAACCGCTATATTTCCCCCCAAAAGATGTTATTGAAGGCGAGTGAAAAGTGGTGTAAGTGACAAAAAGCTGCGTTTCATATCTCGATGAATATTGGTCAAACTAATTTCAAACTTTTTGTGTTGAAATTATTTCTCAATGGAAAAAATTTCCCTAAATATAAGTTAGGGTACTTGGGATCCGTATAAAATGTTAAATTTTGTATTTTTTGAAGAAAGTTTTCTTTTTACTTTACATTTTCAATATCGTTACTCTGCATCTGATTTTGAACAATTTGCAGTTCGGAACTCCAGCGCTCGAATACGCTACCTTGCGGTGATTTACAAAACTGCAAATGAAACTAAAACATTGCCACGTTGCGTTCCACGTGTGTCTGTTGACGTAAGCACAGGCAGTTTGTTCTGAGTATTTATTAACGCAATCGATGTGTCTTAGTTTGCTTTCAGCTACAGAAATTAATTCGTCCCTTAGTAGTATTCTCGAGCTTCTCAAAATAATGTTAGTTTTCATTATTTCCTTAATAATTGGTGAAAGCGAAAATTCTGGATTAACAAACTTGGATAACGTTATACAAGGTAAAAAAAATTATTGTTTTGTATGAATTTGTAAGAATATGGGGTTTTTTTTAATCTTAAATTAATTAAACTTACCATATTTTACAGCAGTATTTAGTTGGAATGGACGGTATGCAAAATATTTTCTTGAATATATTATCGTAGAACAAAATGAATAACCGAGAAAGAATTTACTTTATTCCTTTTATTCTCAGCTGAAAGGTTTCGCCAAATTTGTTTAGGGTTATAGTTTTAGTATAGTGCGAGCAAAGTAGCCTTGGCGAGATTTCGGGTTTTTAGTTAAACCATTTTTAATTTTTATCATGAGTGGAATAAAATGGTAGTAAGATTACAGAATTCGATAAGTGAAAAGAAATAATGGTCAATCAATTGAAAAGAAAACTACCACCATATATCCGTGAGAATTTTGTTGATGATTTGCATAACATGACACAATTAAATCGTAACTCAGAAATTAGAAAAATCGAAACAGAAAATTTTTAAATTAACCGATTCGGGAATTCGAGAGAAATAACTCAGCTACAAATGGAAAACAATAATCGCTAGCCAAGCAAGGCAAAAAAGTATCTTCTTTCGATAACAATTTGTAATGTCATGTTGAATTTTCTAGCATTAATTGTTATTCTTGTCAGGCCACAATTATTATTTAGTTTTATCAAGAATTGATAAATATCGAATTCAACATCGTGGAAATAGCTGCTTAGAACTACGAACTACGTAGTTTGCATTAATCTTTGACGTTTAGTAATGCTTCTTGAATTCTCATTTCTTTCTACGTGGGCCAGAATGTCCACAAGACTTTGAAAATTAATTTAAAAAGAATAAAGCGAAAAAATCATACGTACGAACAAAAATCACAACACTTTTAGCATTTTCTTCGTTACCATGTGCGTTTGTTTTAGTTTTTAAGTCCGCCATTAGACAGTGACTTCAGTGCCCCCTATAGTTCGTTGGAGTTGCGAATTGGGAGTATACATCTAGGACTAACGGTTGCAAAAATAAAGGTCTTGCAGGTTAAAACGGAACACCCTGTATAGTCAATTATTTACACTACAATATTTATCTTTAAGGGATGCGTGAATGTTATAATAGACACGGTAGAGTTTGTTCAAAAGTCCAAAGTTTTATTTTGTGTGTGTTTTATCTAAAGATATGTTCTATATAAGCTCACAGCGAGGAATCTTTTAAGATACTTTTAACTAAATGTAACGAATAGCTCCTTGAAGTTTAAGGTCTTCTAATTGAGGTATAACATTGCCAATACAGTATTCATTTCGATTTTTATGATCATACTCATCCATTTTTGAGGATGTTACTAGAGGACTAATTAAAAATGCATATAAATGATTTTATCTATACACTAACTTATAAAGTACTTGAATAAATGTTGCAAACGGCTTGCATAACGCTTCCAGAATTAATTGAATAACGTTAGAGTAGGGTCAAAAATCCTCATAAACATCATTAGAAAGTTTTTTCGGCAGAGACAAAAAAAAGAGAAAGAAAGAAAAGACTCCCGCATCCAGCTACTGGCATTTATTTGAATTTCCACGTTTTGAATTTAAATCATGGTTTCCGCAATCACTAATTGCGATAGGACCCTTCTGGTTGAATTTACTGCATCCACAAATGGTTCTTATCAAACCATAATTGCAGGAAACATAATTTGAGTTCAAGACGCGAAATTCAAATGAATGCCAGGGACTGGATGCTGTTTTTGTCTAAAGAAAATTGTATAAACTAAAGTGGCTCGGATATGTGTAAATAAAATCAATTTCGGGGGACATGGACACCACCGCCCAGGAGGAGAGACATGCTCACGGAGGTCCTTGGACCAGAGGAGTTAGCTTTATAAGCATTGAAAAATAAAACCAAACGAACATCAAATACGGTCAAGTAAAAACAATAAGCAGTCGTGGTTGCTCAAGGGAAAAAAATGTTTTTACTTACTTGAAATAATCGCATTTAACTTTTCAAAACTGGCTCCAACTGTATGCTCAAAGAAGAAAAAAGAAAGAAATTAACCACTAGATGCAAAAAAAAAAAATCTTCCGTAGAAAAAGGAAGCTTGAAATAGATCGCAGATTTTGCAAAGATTTATCGTTTGCGAAAAATTAACAAACAAATGAATAAAAAATATAAAGCCTCACTTGACTCGCTGTCTACCAATGACAACACGACGTCACCAAGCCTAAAGTTTATTCATCACATAAAGCGATGGATCACGTGACTCGCCAAGTAGAAGTAACATAGAATGGGAAACATGAAGCAAATAAACAACTGATCTAGAGAGCTCAAAATGAAAGTAAACAGTCAAAGCATTTTATCTCAAACAAGCAAAAAATTGCCAATTCCTATATTTTTTTAACAAAATTGCTACAATGTCGTGAAGTATTTTTGGCTCTTACTACGGAAATTAAACTAACTTAAGTTATTTTACATGCTGTAGCAAGCACTGAAGCAGATTTTTTAAAATGTTTCTTTTTTTTTAATATCAGTTTTTGTCTGTATAAACAAAAACTAATTCAGCATTAAATCAGTGCATTTTGAAGCTTCCTAACTATACCTACAGCAGATCAGTGAATGCTTAATAAGTTGCTTAATCAAGTGAAATTATCGAACGGTCGACTGAATTGCTGAAAAGCGGATCAGTACTGTAATTGCCAAATTAATTATTGTGCATTTAGTAACGTTAGAGAGGTAAGTAAATAATCATTACCATACCTAGCAATCAAAATCTATTCTCGGTTTATTTCGGTAGTTTATAGTTCAGCCAATTTTAACCACAAATATATATTTTGGAGATAAAAATAACTAAAACACAAAAGAACGAGTATTATTCCTAAAACTTATTGTTTAAAGCTAAAAATAAGTAAATAAAATTAATTAACTAATCAGTGGACTAATCATTTTTAAAAAACAATAAAAATGTTTACACGTGTGCCTACTGAGGATTGTCATTAATAAAAATCAACATTTTATGTATATATTTTTGCACTGAAAGCAGAAAGCTTTCAGTGATTCTGAATAGATTTAGTTTCTTTTTTTTATTCTGAAAAACTGAAAAAAAAGGAAAAAATCTTTTTAAAAGATGATGAATTTGTAAGCATAAAACTTTAGTGTGTTTGCATTTTAAACATCCTATCAAAAACTCATAAGAAAGCTACATAAAATTGCTTCATCCGCAATTTTTTTTCCCATCAAAAAAAAAGTCCAATAAAAAAGTAATACGCAATATATTATTCCCAGCAACGTCCCGGAATTTCGCGAGTTTCCATCAGTTTCTCGTGTAAAACCTTACGAAAAGTTTCCTGAATTCAGTGACTAGGTGTTTTATTACAAATTTTTTATCAATGCATCCGCTCTTCGTTTTAACGCCCACCATCTTGACTTGTTGACTTCTTACCATACGGAGAATGCACGGATTGCTGGTTAATTGAATCGTCTATTTTAGAAACCCGTCAAGTGCATTTTTTTAAACTCTCAGAAAACTAAAAAAAAAAACCTTCCTAATTTTAAAATAAATAAAGGTTTAGGCGCAGAAAAAAATCAAGGTGTTTCTTATTTGTATTGCAAAAACAAATAATGTTGGGGTTACTTCTAACTTTTTTTTTTTTTGCATTTTTTTTAAATTTTCATTTTAATTTTTATATTTGACGGGTTCTAGCAATAAAATAAAACATATTACTCGAAAAAAAAATATTGATTTTAAAAAGCTGTTGTAAGTTATAAATAAAAAAACCATATTTTTGTTAAAATTAATTAAACGTAAAAAAGTTGAAATATCAGTTAGATAAGAAATCTTACTAATATTATATATGCGAAAGTTTGTCTGTATGGATGGATGTATGGATGTATGGATGGATGTATGGATGTTTGTTACTCTTTCACGCAAAAACTACTGAACGGATTTTGATGAAACTTTACAATAATATAGCTTATGCATGAGAATAACACATAGGGTAGTTTTCGTCCCGTTATGGGGGGGCAAAACCCCCTTAGGGGGGCAATAAAACACAATCTTACTAATATTATATATGCGAAAGTTTGTCTGTATGGATGGATGTATGGATGTATGGATGGATGTATGGATGTTTGTTACTCTTTCACGCAAAAACTACTGAACGGATTTTGATGAAACTTTACAATAATATAGCTTATGCATCAGAATAACACATAGGGTAGTTTTCGTCCCGTTATGGGGGGGCAAAACCCCCTTAGGGGGGCAATAAAACACAATTTTTGTATAAATTCTCTAATATTGGGATGAAAAAATACTTGCACATATTTACATTATATCTCCATCGAAAGCTCTGATTTTTCTGCTGAAGATGGCACCTGTTCGAAATTTCTAAGTAGAATAAAAAACGAGTTATGAGCTTTTTAGATCCGTGTTCGAAGGCTTTCCTCAACTCAATACAGTATTTAGTGTATCATCTCAACTCCCTGTCGATAGCGACAATTGTTGTATTGTTGACTTTCTTTGCTTTTCGTGATTGTTCAAGGCTTTTCTCAAGTCAAATCTTGAAGTAAGTTTTTTGCACAAGATTGGCAAATAATACATGATTTGGCTGATGATTTTCCATTTAAACGGAACTTTAATGTAATTAATGGTTTTTATTATTGTTTATGCTGATTGAACACTTACTCATTATCCAAACAACCAGCAGATCGCCAAAATTTTTGCAGAAAGATTTCCGTAGCTGATGCATTTGGCAGTTTTTTCAACGTTGCTGTTTTTGAAGCCGAAGACTACGTCATAATGTTTCTCAGCTTTCACCATGTAAACAAAATATCGCCAATCAAAGAATTTTCAAAAGACTTTTTTTACTGTGTTAAATAATCCAGCAACTAAATTAGGCAAATCCATAAACAGCACAAAAACTTCCATTAATTTTCCTTTTTGCACAATTTCAAACAACCACCAAATTTTATTACTTATTTTGGTAACATTTCGGATGAAACTGTTTAGCGCCATTTTATGGTGACCAAAAATATCTCAGCATCTGGCGACGATATCTCTGTAACGAAAATTAATATCATATCGTTTTACAAAGTAAGGAAAGAATGGGGGTGCATCATCGAAGGTACCCCGAAACGACTTTCGCAAATTCGGTAAAATCGCACCAAGAGCCACAATGATTGAAATCTCCCGAAATAACTAAAGCAAGTATAAGGGGATTACGAGCGCAGCTACTTTTTTTTTAATCACTTCGTACTTCATTAGCCATACAGAGAAGGTTTTAGACTCCGTGTTAAAAAAAAAGTATCAACAGATTAATCTTTTTAAACATGAGAAGATTAATTTCATGTTTTTTTAAATTTGCATATGCTTAAATATAGTGCTTTCGGTTCTAAATCAATACTACTTTGTTCTTTATACTTATTGCTATTTTAGTTTTATGGGTAAGGAAGAAACTCGATTTTTAATCACGTCAAAAAGATGTGTTTTAAATTCTTTCACTTAAAACAGAAAACAAAAGCAAGTAACGATTTTTTCTAATAATTATTACTGACCCAGGCAACGCCGGGTATTTTTGCTAGTTCAAAATAAAGATATAATCAAAGACGAACGAGACAAAAGATATCGTCTATGCATATAGGCTAAGAACAATTTTTAAGTTTTTATTCTACTCATCTTCGTACACTACGTCGATGTTGCAGGGGGCTTGGGTTGTAAACCACTGAAGGACTTAATCAAAAAAATATTCATAGCCTGTAGTATATTTCGCCAACTTCTTCAGATCATTTTTTTTGCGTTGATCCCTATCTTTCCAGATGGGCGTGCGATCACTGTTGGAAGCTCCTGAACTATAGAATATTTTTTGAGTGTGAAAGTTGAGAAGTTTAAACAGTTAATAAACTGCTTAGTAAACACTTTTCCCTGGTCAGTGTTGTTGTAATAAAACTCTTTGCAAGTGGATACTTTAAAAGGAATCCTATTTTCCTTTTGAATTCCCCTCCCAAAAGTTTCATCGTTATGAAAACGAAACAAGACGAACACGAAATTGGCTGCAGAAAGTCGCCATGTGATTTCACTTGACGGATTTCTGCAATAAACAGAGACTTCAAGCCAAAATAGAACCCATTAAAGCCCCCCAAAAGGCTTGATTTTTGACATGCTTTTGCATCAGGTGGTGTGCCTAAAGTTTGGCCATTCGTAATCTATAATAATGTCATTTTTGAAAAAAATGTCAGTTGACGGATTTCTGAAATAAACGATTCAATTATGATGATATGATCATATGAAGGCAAAATTTTGATAAGGTTAATTACATCGATTGAATCGTTGAAGGCAAAATTTTGATAAGGTTAATTACATCTTCTCACTAGTAGCTAAAAATATTCCAACACCCGAACACACCTCAGTGAATAAACAGCTCGGAACTTGTTTTGAAAAACAAAAATCCGAATGTTTTTCTTAGATGAATTGAAAAGAGTAGTAGTTTTCATTTCAGTGCCCCCCCCCCCCCCAAACAAAAAAAAATAAAATGAATAAACAGAACTATAAAAGTTCCCATTTTTTTAATTCTAATTTTTTATTGTTAATAAGTTAGTATTTTTCACCTTTTGGCAATCATTTTTGTAAAGTGCTAAATTTTAAAAGATATTTTTTTCTCCATACTTATCGATTTTCTTCTATTCGATATGCTTAGATGAGGCCCACATCAGCTAAGAAGTTCTCCAGTGAGGCAATTTTTAGCTGGTGCTCTTCACTAATGTGAACGTTAGCACAGATAGTCTTCTGAAACTCGCCAGTCATGAAACACATGAATAGGCAAAATATTGATTTCTCGTATCTATTTGGACCTTCAGAGAATATTTGAGGCATTAATCATCAAAACTAGTTCAATACATAAGTTTTCAAAAGTTTTTTCTGCCTTATATTGTACTATTTGATCAACGCTATAACGGTACGAAAGACCATAAGTACGGGGAGCCATGGAGTATGATATGGTACAAAGTTACATGGAGCAAATTCATCTTAATCAGGTAGAACACCGCCACGAAAAGTGACTTTTATAATTAAGAACCAAATTAATCTATACCAAATCGCCATTGTATAAACGTGCAAATAATTTCAGCAACATTGTTCCAGTTAATTGCTTAAACATCTGACATTTTTGATCGTAAAGACTAGTACACGTCATAAAATTTGAAATAACCACATGAATTTAGATTGAATTTGACTGAAAAATTTAAATACAAAAGCGTTTTACTCCAAAACCCATTATTCCCCCCTCCAATTCCCATTATTTTATCTGTAAATAATTTGACAATTCTGCTAATTTGAAAAATAATGCAATATTGAAGTCGTTCCCCAAAGTCTTTTTGAACGAAAATTAATTGGACAGAGCGTGAAATGTTTGTTTCTCTGATAAACTTTTAACAAGAAGTTCCGCCCAGAACTAAACGAGCCTACTTTTCCGTACACCAACATCGACTGTCATCATATCTGATCAATATTTTATTAATCAGCCAAGACTAAAAATGATATTAAACATAAAGATCGACAGACACGCATATTCCTCATCTTAAAGCCAAAATTTCCAAATTTTAATATTTCAATATTTATTTATTATTTTATCTTTTTTTTACTTTTGTTTTCTTTTTGCTATATTTTTACGATGCATTGAGCCTTTTTTTATGCTTTTCTTTCTTTCTTTTTTTTTTCTTTCAGGAGAAAGTAGGCTAAAAATGTATTGCTCTATTTTTATTAGACTAAATATTTCATTAGATCTTTTTTTCTTTACATTTAATTATTAGTTAATGGTAAGAACTTCGTCTGCTTTTAACGATCGTCCTATTTTGAGGCTGAAATAAAAAGTAAGGAAAAGGGCGGAAATTTTTATTCTTACTAAGCTCAAAACGACAATTCATAAAGTCTACTTAGCATTCCAAAATATTTCTATTATGGCAATCAGTTTTGTCAAGTATACAGAGCATTACACAGAATGTCGGAGAATTAAATACAAGCGCAACATTTCTACATCATATTAACACAGCGTTCATAATTACGGCATTTGCGTGTCCTCATTAAGTGCGTAATTATGCTGCCATAACAGCAGGTGATGCAATTATGCAATGTTATCGGTTAGCTGAATTGGAGAATAGGATAATATGCTTCTTTTGTCGATTGAATTAGTGCCATACAATGTGCCCAACAAAGCTGTTTCAACAATTGCTTTGTTTGTGTGGCAATCGGTAGATCGTAGCAAAAAATAATAATAATAATAATAATAATAATAATAAATAAATAAATAAATAAAACAGTGTATGTTAGTTAAATTGCTCAAAACTGGGCTATGTGACTGATTTTAAAATTGTACCTACACGCAAGTCTGCAATACGCAAGTTCAAGTATTCTGCTGTTTAAAAGTTCCAATATTCGTAGCGTAATTTTTTACTCAATGAATAAGCTTTTCACAATAGCACTAAATTAAAGAACCTTGCTTTAATTGCGGAGTGAATTGCGTACTTTTCGTTACTTTTTTCTCAATTTATCAAAATAGTAATATGTACCCTATAGCCACCATAATCCTCATTAGAAAAAACAGTTTTATTAGGCATACTCTATTATTGAAACTTGAATTTTAAACGTAGCATTTATTTCGGTTTTCTGCTGCGTTTGTTGATTATAGATATGACTTACACGATGTCCTTTATTAACGTGATTTAGAAATTTTTGTCTTTGAAGTTTCTAAGCATTCATTCTAATCTAATGACGGTAAAAAGCAAAAGCAACTTTGTGTGAGTGTGCGTGTGTATTAGGGTGGTTCAAAAATACATGTAAAAAAGTATCTCATAGATAACAGGACACCCCACAATATTTTTAGACTTGTGGATAGTAATATACTGGAAGAATTTTAGCTTCTTATTTCAACTGAAAGAGGGTGCTCAACCCCCTCCCCCAAACTTCATAAATATGGGAAGGGGGGATAAACAAATACATTGAACTGAAAAAAAAAACAAAATATTATCATATACACTAGTAATATGCATATACATTGCAATAAAATAATTATTTACAAAAAAAAACAGCTCACAAAACTAAATATCTCTAAATTTGTGGCATTTTCTATGATGGCTAATGTTAAATTAAGGTGTCATTGAGCACCCTCTTAAAATTTGAGTAAGAAGCTAAAACTATTAGCAGCATGACACTTAGTAAGTCTAAAAAAATAGGGGGTATCCTGAACACAAGCTGAAAAAAGTGTTTTTGAACCACCCTAGCGTGTTTTATATGAGCTTTAATCTGATTAGCGAATAAACACTTAAGTACATTTTCATTTTTAGAAATGTACAATATTTTTTAAAGTACAGGGTTTTCCAAAAAACATGGTATAAAGTAAGCAATCATTGCAGTAAAAGACAATAGGCAACGACATAAGAACTCTTTTATTGATATGAGTAGCATTTAGTGTACAAGATGTTCGAAATGTCTGCCGTCCTCGATTATAGTGGGTTCCGAGATGAAGGAGTAATATATTCCCCACAACTTATTTTTATGTGTGAATTGCCTGAATTTCCCCTTAAATGTTAAAATTCGCATAAAATCAAAAATAAGTGCAAGAGATTAGCTGCAGTTAGCTTCTATGAAAACTAAGCCTGTTCTAACATGTTTTAAACCAACTTAAAATAAGTCACAACCAATGTAAATCTGCATTTGCGATGGGAATACTGAAGGACTATACATTTGCATTATAATATAGCAATATATATCAGACATTAATCATAAATCCTTTAAAGCAGTAAATTTTTTTAAAAATCAAAAGAAACACTACACAAACTCGTTTAGCAATAAACTTCGCAATAGAAACCGCTGAAATTGAACTGATCAGCTTTAAATATTCATGGCTGTAATCGTAAGTGCTATTTTAAAGCTACTCTTGGATAAAGCTATGAATAGATAACTCCGTCTTTTAAATCGTAATTCCATGCACCACGTGATACATCTTTCAAGCGAAAAATTACTCTTCGGGATTGAGTTTAACGATTTAATATAAAGAGGGAATTCTTACGACTTTGCTGACTGTGGAGGTAACTTAATTTCTTTTACGTAAATGATGAGTGTGCCATTTCAAAGCAAATTTTTCGTTGGATATATCTGTGAGGAATTTCCTGTAAGTCAAATAATAAAACTGAAATAAGTGCACTAGTACTCCATAAAAAGTGTTAGAGATTTTTATAAACTACTTTAATAACAATTTAAGCTACTGATATTTGTCGAAATTATTTTAAAAAGTGTTTATTTAATTTCAATTTTAACCTGGGTAATTTTAAGTTGCGAATGTTAATGGTAATTTTTAATTGCAATTAATGATCATACTGACCTGGAAACCATAAGATAGTGTAATAAACAAAACAAGAAAAGTATCAATCACAAGAGCATTTGTTTCTGAAAGCGTAAGTTATTTGCCTTGAGTCCTCGTTATCGAAATATGAGGTCTTAACGTCTGCCGAAATTTAAAAAAAGACGCCAAATTTGGCGAGTTTCAGTGAGCACAGGAAGAAAACTTTCACAGGCTCTGCAGATAAATGTCCTGCCATATGCGGGTGTTTATTCTTTTAAATTTATTATTGAAATCGTGTTTCTGCTTTAATATATTTGAATAACAAAGTTATTCTTATTTATAAGCAGCAACTTGAAATTCAGAGGGGTTTAAAATAATTGATTAGTTACTTTGTTTCAGTTTTGAAGGATACATCTCTTTTGACATTTTCAAAAACTGTCTTTTCTTTAAGATTTTCGTAATAAGGATAGTAAAAGATAACTTGCTTTTCGTTTTTTTAAGCAACCGAAAATATTTCTGTTCATTTTTGGTTGAATAAAATTCCAAGTTAATTTCAACAGCAACGAATAAAGAAAAATTCGTTTTGTTAATTGACTTAAATGATAGACCCTTTTCAAGTGAAATTAATTGAATTCATACTTTAGTAGTAGATAAATAAATATAATTAATACCTCAGTAAGATAAAATTGGCATTTTATAAAATTTTGTTTATTTATTTACTAGAAAATCGCCCGTCAAAGTATGACGGGTGAAAATTGCTTCTACATTTGAACGAAGTAATTGCCTGTTTGGTCATATCTTTTTTTAGTTGAAATTTTTACCCTAACTCCAGTGGATTAGCCCTTAACTCCAGTATTTAGAGTTCATTGTTGACCACTTTTTCGTTTCTTCATTCCCCTGAAATGACACACCAGTAAAACAGTTAAGTTACCGAATCGAGTTCTACCTCGTCAAAATAAAGCCTTTCCCTGCATTTTAAACATTACCGAAACGTATTATCAAATTATCATGCCACGGCACGAGTTTCATTGTTGATGATAAGGAGCGTTACTCGATCATTGGGAATTATATATGTAAGGATTTGGTATTTAAAGGAAACATGCAATAAATCCGTACAAGCATTAGAGTGATGTTTATTGTATTTTAGGATTTTTGTATCCAGAAACGTTTACAGTCACTGTTTTCAAGTAAATCAAATGAGCTGCTGTACATGCTTGTTCTTCCCTACACCTGAAAAATCAATAGTATTCATGTGCGTTAAATACCTTGAAACACTTTACATGGCTGAAAAAGGTAATTAGTTTATATGAAATGCATTGTGCACGTATCAGACATAACTGAAAGAGATAACTGCACATATGTAAACGAAAGAGCTGTAGATATTTGTAACATTTATATGCTTTTCAATTCTCCAAAACCTCTTCGCTATGCATAAAACGTATTTACTACACGTGATTGAAAAAGATACACTAAATTTTATCCTCGTAAAGCTATTCCAGTATTCGACTGCAGTGCCTTTAAATAGATTACCTCAAGAGTGATGAAAAGCTTAAAATAAAGTTGCATTAATTTAATTGCTGCCAAGTTTCCTTAAGTAAGTATGATTTAAAAAAATCCGATACAGCCTTAAAAATCCTTAAATACACTCTGGCACTTATCAACTTCATAATTGAAGTTGACTTTTTAATTTTTCTTATTGGTCAGTAATTCCTGGTGTTTGCAAAATGAGTCTGTTAAAGTGTAACGCAATTTATCAGTAATTGGATTATGTAAAATGCATGAAAATGATTCTTGAGCAAGTAATTGAATGAATTAACGTATTTGAGCTTTACAACGTAACAGGATGGCACATGTTCTCAGTAAGATTTTTTCATTAATGGGAGGATTAAAGATAAAGGCAGAACTAAACCTTTAAAGAAATTATTATTAAAACATTCGTTTGATTTATTTTGTCTAAAACTGCCATTATCAAAAGTAATTTGATTTATAAATTTTAAAAGTCGCAGTTATATTATTAATTGCTTTAGACCGAAGATTGACCAAAATAGAATTCTTAATGAACATAGTTTTTTAAAGCATTGAAGACTAATTTATCTTTAAAATTACATAAGGCATTTAGAATTTTTATTTTGCTCGAGAATTACTTTATTTAGGAAGCTTGGTAATAAAAACTTCATGTTTGACACACAATAATTCTTCTAGAGCAGCGTTTCTAGACCTTTTTTCACTTGCATACCGTTAAAAAAATTGTTGAAAAAATAACTCAAGAATTGGTAACTAGGTATTAACTACATTCTACATAAAATAATTGTAGGTTTTTATTATGATTGTAGGTTTTTATTCGGTATCACTTGCACTTCAGATCTTCATCACCATTTTGTTTACGCCGGAAAGTTAATGAATTGAGTTTTGTTATTTTTATTACCTACTGCAAGGGTTTTTTCAAAAATTTAAGCAAAAATACTTTTAATTATTTCTTTAAATAGTTTTAAAGAACTTCCTTTGTTAATTTTAAAAACAATTTTCATTAATGAAGTCGTTCAAATGAATAAGCTACGGGTATTAAGAACTAACAATCCTCCGATGAACGGATCATTAAAAGGAATGACATTGTCCATGCTTAATCATGACAAAGGGTTAAGCTGCGCTATCTAGATGTCCTAACCGAGCTGTAGATATATGCTTCTGGTGATGTTTGTTGTTTCCCTGAATTTTTTTATCACAATTGCGGGCCACAGAGGCATTTCAAACTTCAATGAGCTAAGAAGGAAAAAAATAGTTTTCAAAAGTACCTCATTTAGGCCCACTCTGAATGCAAAGTTCATGCAACTCATCCAGTCTACACAAAACAGCTGTTTCGGGTCTAAATACGTTTAATAGATATGCAATTCAAAAATTTAGTTATTGTTGTTATTGCGTCCGTAATAAACTACTACGGAAATATCAGTGCCATTGTTTTGAGAGGTTGTACTTCCTTAATAACAGACTAGAAAGTCGACCGTTAAGGTATGACGGGTGGAACTTGCTTCTCTTCTACATTTGAACGAAGCAATTGCCTTTTTGGTGATATTTTAATTCTTGAAATTTCAACCCTAACTCCAGTGGATGAACCCTAAACTTTAGTAGATGGCGTTCATTGTTGACCGCTTTTTCGTTTCTTCATTTTCTTGAAATGACAGTCTTATCAGTAAAACAGTTAAGTTACCGGATCCAGTTCAGCCTTACCACAATAAAGTCTTTCCCTACATGTCAAACATTACCAAAACACATTATCAAATTATCATGTCATGGCGCGAGTTTCATTGTTGAAACACGCGGGTTACTCGATCATTGGATATTATTCATATGACGATAAGACAGCACAAGAAAAATTTTCAGCATATAGAAAGGAAAAAAAAAACTTCCAGGGCACCATCGTTAACCAAACCCGTGACCTCCAACAAATGAAGCGAAACTTTTACCACAGAGCCACGGAGGTCCCAAGAATTCAATTACCTTACAATAAACACACGAACGTTTCCACATGGCAACAGACATAAATAAAACGTGCGTGTAATATAGATGTAGTACAAAGATGCACAACTCCGCAGCGAAAGCCACTGGCTGCCATTGAACGCGCGAAACTTGAAATAGGCGGGCTAAAACGTAGGCCACGCGGATGCAACGCTGTTTGCATACCATCAGGCTGCGGCAAAAGTTTTTGCTTGCATGTGCATTTAGGTCATTTGCCCGTCGATACTAATTGAGATCTTTCACCATAAAACCGGTTTCTGGTTGTGTATCTAGTTAATACTACATCTATGGGTTGTAACAAAAAAAAAAAAAATCTATTGATCAAACGATAGCAATGAACTGTAATTGATACAACAATTGTGAGTGAAATGCTTCATTTATGGTATGACATGGCAAAAATTAATTGAACTCTGCAAATGCGAGCATTAAAAAGAAACAGTTCTTCAAATATTTTTACAATATAAAACATATTATTACAAGAGATTAAAAATATAACATGTAGGGCATTAATGTTATAATTTACGGGTTGCGAATCTTTTATGAACCCAGAAGTCGTTACTAAACTTTACAACAGAGTTATCTTCAGTACTTCGATGAATAACCTCTTGAGCGGGGAGGTTTGATAGAAATTAACTGAAGCATGCCTATACTTGTCAGAGAATGAAACTAATTTAATCACATAATGAACGTGTGAGGCGTCATGAATGTGCCAAACATGCTTAGCTGAGCAGCTTATAATCTTCGGCAGCACTAGGCTGTAAACTACGCAATCTTTCTGACCTATAAAAGGCTGAATTTTCTAACAATAGTGTTGGATTAAATAGTATGTAGCAGTATTCTGTGAAGATATATATTCAGGAAAATAAGAAGAAACAATAAACTTTCAATTACTAGCGGAATAGGATGGAATGGCAACCGCAGATAAACCCATTTCAAGGATAATCCGCAAAACAGGTTTTAAATGAATCAATTGCACTCTAGTTAGAAATGATAACAGTGTATGCTGGGAAAGCAATATAAAAGCTGAAAAAGACTCATTTCTGATAACGGATTACACTTATATGGAGTAAATAGCTTTTTTTTCGGAGTGAAACTGGTTCGGTCACTCGTATACGCACGTAAAGAGTAGGGGAGACTGTTGTACCTTAGGACACTTTTCATATTTAAATATTCAACGTCAATTATTTAAATCAAATTTAAAATCTAAAAGTCACATTAAAATAGCCCAACATACTTCTATACAATATATTTTCTAAAATTCAGACAGTTTGAAAATAAAATGTTGCCAGTCATTTAAAGTAAAAGTTCCAAGCTGTCCTAAGGTACAACATCCTACTGTACCTTGGGACACATCCTGTTGTGCTATGAGAAAGTCTTCATGATTCAGGAAACAGCCATTAACTTAAACCATTTTTGCATCAGAAAAAAAAAATGTTTTTTCATAGTAGTGAATTTAATCAAGAATATTTAATAATGAATTATGAAGTATTATGTAACATTAAATATCTTTAAAAGACTATTTAAGATTAGAACCATGTTCCATATTCCTAAACATATCTTAATTGTTAAGAACAGTGCATACGTTGTACATTGGAACGTGTCCTAAGGTACAAATTGTTTGGCTGCCCCAAGGAACAAACACCACGTAGTTTAAGAAAACTAAAACAATAGTCGATCTAGATGCACTATCATTATTTTCTCATAGGCTAATTATTTCAAGTACTTCTCTTCTGTAAAAAAATAAAATTCAGTTGATTAGTCTTACAAATACAAAGACAAAAAATGAAATAAAAATGAAGAAAATATTTAGTTTGGAGTCATGAAATTTTCACAAAATCGTCAGTTTTACTCATTTGATGCTGATTTTTACTGTGGCACCATTTAGTGGTGAAGGTTTCTATAGGAGATTACAAAAAACAGGGCTGCTAAAAATAGATTCGTTGAAACCAGCAGTGTCCCAAGGTACAACTTCCCTATAGAGGAAAATATTTGGTTTAAATTAGTCAGGTGTCGGTGATCTTAGAAGGTTAGATGTTATTGGAGAAGAGATGGAGGAAAGAAAGAGGAATGTCTAGAAATACTAGCCTTTGCACTTGCTAAATTAAAATGGGTTCCGTTTTCTGCATTTTTACTTTCTTCTATATCTAATATATAGAAGAAAGTATTGGATTCGTGCAAATTTTCGAATTTCCAATTTTGACGGATTCGAACGTTTTGAGGTGTGCTGAGTCCATTTCGACCATTTTTGGAAAATGTCTGTCTGTCTGTATGTGTGTGTGTATGTGTGTGTGTGTGTATATGTGTCACGTCTGTGTGTGACCAGTTTTTTGTGGCCGCTCTACAACAAAAACTACCGCATGAAATCGAACGAAATTTAGTACACGTATGTGCCCCTATGTGAACTTGTGCCCATTAGTTTTTGGCGCGAATTCCTCCAAGGGGGGTGGAGCAATGGGACGTTTTTCGAGTTACGCGTGCTTGCTATTCCTCAGGAAGTAACTGGCGGAATCAAACAAAATTTGGTCCATATGTTGGTATTAACAGGAACAGGTGCTGATTCAATTTTGGTGTCAACAACTCAAACGGGGGTTGAGCTATAGAACGTTTTTTGTCGTCAATTGTGACTGCTGTATCTCAAGAAATAATGAACGGAATGAAAGAAAAATTTATCGGCAAGTAGCCCTTAGTGGGTATAAGAACTGATTTTATTTTTGTGTCAACAGCTAAAAAGGGGGTAGCGCAATCACCCGTTCTTTTTTTCCATTGTGAGTGCCCTATCTCAAGAAGTAATGCTATGTTCTGGTTAAAATTTGGAATATATGTGAATCCATATGTAAACAGGCTTTGGTTCAATTTTGACGCCGATCGCTCCAAGAGGTGTTGATTTTTTTTTTTTTTTTTTTTTTTTTGCGAATAAAAATATTTTTATTAATGCAACAATAAGAAAGATAAATCGTAATAGATTGTCGTCTGCGTATTTCTCGTGATTTTAATTGTATGGAAATGATAGGAAATATTATCTCAATGATTTAAAATTTTTAACTGTTGCCATCTTATGTTTGTTAACAAATAAAATATTTGTAATTAATTCAAGCAAGGCTTTTAAAATAACTTTCAATTTTCGCTCTTTGCTTTGCTTTTGCAATAATTCAGACATTGGAATAGTCGTCAAGTTTTTGCATGTGTAATTTTGTTTTTGTTGGGAATATTGCTTCCTCGTCAAGCATGGGGAGGGATCAGAAAAAAAAAAATATATAGAAGAAAGTTTCGTGATGGCCACAACATACTAGTTTAAATCATCGCAGCATTTTTTTTTCTTTTTTAAAAGTAAAAGAACCGTAGATATTCAAGCCGTGGAAAATCGGGAGTTCACAGAATATATAATTTCCAATTTGTTTGTCCTGAGGATCCGTTAGAATGAGAAGTTGTTACAACGAGCTCTTATTGTTCCTCTGACCTCATTGTGCCTATTCAGAAAGCAAAAATTTTCCAGCATAAATTGTTCAGATAAAATGAGTGAATGTGCCTTAGATCTTGTAATGTTTTTTGTTAGTTTTAGTGCATAAAATAATATACTAGATCATGTCGGGAAAATCTTTTAATGTCTAAATTCACAATGAACTGTTCAGAGACGGGTTTAATGTTTTTCCTCGGACCAATAACTTGGGTCAGAAAAATAGTATGAATCCACTTTTACGTTAAATTTCATAAAACGTTCCATTTCCCTATCATTTTATTTCTCTCATGTTCATTTTTTCTAGAAATGTATTTTTGCGCAATTTATGAAAAAAGAGAAAATTAACTACCTAAATTGACTGGAAACGTATACATTACTCACTAACCATTGAACCTTTTGCTTAACAATTGAGAAAAAAAGAATTTTGCAAAATTTATTTTTTTAACAATTTCCTTTTTCTCACCTACCATGTTATACTGTTACACTAACAGTATAACGTAGTAACGTTATTTTGCCAATATCATACTGGACTGTTATGAATAGTATTTAGCGTAGAAAGGACAGAATTTCATCAAGTGGGCCAAATTATAATATATTTTGCATAAGTCAGAAAAACATTTTTTCCTATTGTTTCGAAGTTTTTGCATTGAATGAATTTCTGAGCTTTTTATTTTGCATCAAATAGCTGTGTAAAAATAAAACTTATCTGAAGACCAACAGAAATTTCTTCAAAATGTTTGATTCAAACTTAGCTGCGTTTTATTGGCTGCCTTAGAGGTATTTTAATTGTTAAAAATGTACTACTATCATGAAAAAAAATCTAAGTTGAAAACGACTCAGAATGAATTTTTTAATAAAAAGAAAACAGTTTAAAAAAAGTTTTGAAAATTTTTGAAAGCTTCAGTTTTTAAATAATGACTTCCTTTTAAAAAGGACGGTTTTAAAAACAGTATATGCATGTAAAGGAGACTTTTAATGAAAGAATATTATTTTTATTTGAAAGGAATTTTTTTTCCTTAGCCAGGAAAAAATTCAGCAAACGTTTTCTAGTTGAAAGAATTCTTGTAAATGTTTCGGAAAACCGTTAAAAGGTTTTAAAAACAAACACATTTAATTTTCGAAGCATGTGGATAAAAAATTACTTCCCATCTTCATCTTCATAATTATTTTTAAAAGCAATTCTTTGTTGTGACTTTCTGTTGTGAAAATTAATTCTTATTCATTTAAAAGCTTGCACGTTATAACTAACATATTCGTGGGGATAAAGTGACATATGAGGTAAATCTGAAACAAACTCAATAACCCCTCTTGTGGTAGTTTTCAAACTAAACTGTTGACGAGTGAAGCCTAAATAGCATATATAAAACTATTCTGGGAGTCTTGTTTGTTGCCATGAAATTTTGACGGTGTCATTATTGTTTTAAGATGACACTGAAAAAAGTTGTTTTTCAAACTTGAGTGATGTTACGTATTTCTTTACAGCAGGTCTAAATAGGCGAAGTAACTGAATTTAACTAGTTTAAGTGTCAAGCGGAAGGTTACTAAAAACATTAAGTTATGAACCCAATAAATCCTGTACTCTGTTGTGAATAGAAACAGCGAAGTTTTTGTATTCTTCTAATTTTTGGATGATTAAGTTATGAAGTAAGTTACACTTTAGAGTATTTTGTACGAATTCAGTGCAAAAGTATATTTTTACGCTTGATATTTCTTTTTTAAATGTTGTCAAATTACATTTAAACGACTAGTTGGTTCGTATGCGACTTTCGAGCCACAATTTGATTATTGTTGCTTTAGAACGTTTTAAACTTCTACACTGTTTGTGTATAGTGCGTTTATCTACCTACATTTCCAAGAATTGCTATCATAAATAAAAAGTAACAATTTTTGGAAACTCAACGAGGGTAAATTACTCTCTTTTTGGCATTTTTTAGCCTCTGGCAAACCTGCTTAGGGACCGGGAAAAGGTAGGCCACCTTACTTTAGCGTTTTATTTGTAGCTTTTACTCACTCTTCATTCATAATAAAATTTTTCGGAAACTCTATGAGGGTAAATTACTCATTTTTAGATCACATTTCAGCTCTTAGCAACACTTATTATTTCACGTAAAAGAGGTAGAAATTCCTATTTTCGCGTTTTATTTACAACTTTTACTCATCATCTATGGTAACAATTTCCAGAAACTTGAAAAGATGTAAATTATTTCATCTTTGGGCTCCTTTTAGCCCCTGACATTTTGATTAGGGACCCGAAAAATGTAGGCAACCTTACTTAAGTGTTTCATGTTTTTTTTTAATCTTCGTTCACGATGAAAAAAATCGGAAACTCGATGAGGTAAATTACTCATTTTTAGGCACATTTCAGCTCTTGGCAACCCTTATTGGCTCACATGAAAGAGGTAGAAATTCCTACTTTCGCGTTTTATTTGCAACTTTTATTCTTCATCTATGGTAACAATTTTTGAAAACTCGATTAGGGTAGGTCCAGCCTAGTGGTATCTTAGTCTATTACTCATATTAAATAATGATTATGCACAGGGAAGAAGGGGAATGATCTAAAGATGAAGCATGGAAATTCTTTCCTTTTACCCCAACTGACCCTACTCATATTAAAGAATGCTCATACACAAAGAAGAATGATCAAAAGTTGATGCATGGAAGTCGCTTCCTTTTACCCTACCTGACCCTACTCATATTGGATGATGTTCATACACAGGGAGAAACGAGAAGGATGTAAAGTTGAAGCATAAAAATGGTTTGATTTTACACCAACTGACCCTACCCATATCGAATAATGCTAATACACGAGAAAAAAGGGGAATGATCTAAAGTTGAAGCATGGAAATCGTTTCCTTTTACCCCAGCTGACCCTATCATATTGAATAATGCTTATATACAGGGAAGAATGAACAAAAGTTGAAACATGGAAATCGCTTCCTTTTACCCTAGTTGACCCTACTCATACTGGATGATACTCATACACAGGAAGAAATTGGAATGATCTAAAGTTAAAGCATGGAAATAGTTTCATTTTACCCTAACTGACCCTACTCATATCGAATATTGCTCATACATAGGTCCAACGAAACTCGGTTGCCAGGTCAACCAAACGACTGAAAAAATATACCTTGTCGACTATAGTTCCTTCAGAAGTCATGTTAAATTGAATTTTCCTATGAACTCGGGAAATTAATCTGTCTCATGCTTGAACTTTGTTCTGGATGCTAAGAATTTACAATTTTTGTCGATCTCTACGAATATACATGATGAAAATTGCTTTCAGAATTATTAAATTGCTTTCAGAAAAAATAATAGTTGAAACATGTTATTAAAAGATTTTATGCTAAAGTATAAACACAAAACTAAAAGTAACATAGAAAAAAGGCTAAACACCTACAGTACGACACTTAAAATTCAAGTATTGCATTTAGAGGTTGTTGATTTCTCAGAATTTCACAAACAGAAACTAAATTTAGAAACGCGGGAGTGCTAAAATACTCTTGAAAGAGGGAATCTCAGAAAAGTTAGCTAAAGCATTTCTACACTTCCGAAAGCAGCGGAACTAATTTAATCGCATTATTAAAGCATGCGACATGATGAATGTACTAAAGATACTTTACTTATCATCCTTATATATTATTTCTGTAGCCTGTTTTTGGTTTCTACGCCAGATTTTCCTCAATTCTTGATCGATTTCTTTGATTTACACCTTATTTTAAAGCTTATGGTGCTGGCTACTGACGAAAAATAGACCCACGGTCTAAAAATTGTTTTTTTCAGCCGAAAAACCTGTTTTAAAGAACCAGAATGAGGTTTTCGGTTAAACTTATAACTTTAACTTGCACTATGACCGACAGAGCTGAATAGCTTGATCGGCAGAGCGTTCTCCTCGTAACCAGGAGAATGCGTGTTCGGGCCCGCGTCCGGACGATCTGCATCAAAAAATTTGAGAAATATCGCGCATTGCATGAACACTTAATTAAGTGAATAATAAATATGAGGATAGAGAATAAATGAGAAGGAAACGCTCCTTGCTGTTATGAAAACGTGATGTGACTTTGTGCTAAATTACTTCTAAAATGTACGTTTTTTTTTAAAGCTTTGGCTCTGGTAAGAAAATTAAAGCATAATGTAAGCGAAAATATAAGTAACAGGTTTAAGATTTCAGATTACAATTTGTTTGTTTTTTGTTCAGAAAAAAAAAATAATAAATCGTATATTGAAATATATATTCTTCTAATGAGTTTTTGACTCTTTGTACAAATAAAAAAATTACTACCTCTATTTGAAGAGTAAAATATATCTATTTTTTCTTCTTTTTGCAAAAAAAAAAAAGCTTATCACATTTTTACTACATTCAAAAAGCTACGCTTAAAAAGAGCATAGTTCAATTTATTTTTTATTTTAACCGTGCTGTTAAATGAACAGTTCAAGCAGCCTGCGGTAACAAATTGTAAAAATTTTCAAAAATAAAAACATTTTTCTTCAACATCTTATCTTATATATTATTCCCCTCTCATTTAAAAACTTATCAGGCTGGCTAATGACGAAAAGTAGACTTACGGTCGAAAAATCAAGTTTTCGAAAACGCCCCTTGCTGTTTCAAAACCTTGATGCAGCCTGTAATTCTTATGCATTTTTTTAAAAGCAAAGTTCTAATGCAGTTTTCCATTTTTTTACGTCGCTTTCCGCAAAAAAAAAAAAAAAAAAGCCTGTGCGTATGTTCATATTTTCATAAAACTTAAAAGCACTGGACTTAGTTGTTAGGTTAAATTGATAAGTTTTTTTCGGTAGAGCGTTCGGCCATAAACTATCTGAACTTCGGGCAAGTTTGGGTTGTAAGACATAATATCAAATTTATATTAGTATTACGCATTACATGTACTCATAACATAAAACGTAATAAAATAAATGCAGTAGGAATGCTACTTGGTGTTTCGACTCCTTTATGCATGCTACAGTTATCATTCGGATCAATTGACTGTTAATCGAAGGGTGTTCTTCTTTTTTTTTAAAGTTTTGACTCCATCCAGACCACTAAGCATAATGTAAGTACAAAAAAGCATTAGATTTACCTCAAGGGAATCCTTTTTGTGCAGAAAAACATTTTCATTGTATGCTGAAACGAAGATTTTTCTAATAATAGTGTTCAACCTTTTTGTACAAATGAAAAAAAAATACGCCGGCCAAATTGAAACTATGAGTTTCACACAGTAAATTTTCTACTCCTCTGTTTTCTGCTGAAAAAAAATACACTTTGTCTACGTTCGAAAAATTACACTTAAAAAACGGATTCAGGTTAACTGGTTTTGGTTTTGAATTTTAAGTGTTCGATTAAAAGAGAAACATGTGCAGGAATTTAAGCCGTAACGGTTAAAGCAGCCTGCTATGGGAAATAGTTCAATATTCAAAAATAAAAACACTTATTTTCAATCTAATTTATTACTTCTCTAGAATGTTTGTTTCAATTGCTACGTGAGATATTCGTCTTTCTTTAATCAAATCCCATGTTATACGAATAATTTTAAATCGTATCATGCTGGCTAATGACAAAACATAAACGCATAATCTGATTACTTTCTTTCGGCAAAAAGCTTTTTTGCTGTTTTTTACTACGCATTCCTTCAATGAATAGCTTTCGACAAAGAAGGCGCAGTTGCTAAGTTTGTTAAGGTTTCGGGCTGTTAATCAGAATGGCGCCAATTCGAATCCGTGCCAATAAATATCTCTTTAATGTTTCTTTTTTTCCCGTCAGATGCTCACATGGGCAGGACTGTATTTGCCACAACCTGTTTTTTCACATGCACAATTACTGCTTTTTCATAAGTCACTACTCAGCCACACTTTTAATGATATTTATGTTTGCATTGAAATTACGTATAACCCAAAGGTGAGCGATGATCAAATTATCACAACGTTGTATTTAACGAGGTTTTGGTGCTGATGTCTTCAAATTACATGCCTTCTCTTGTGCGTTTACTTTTTTCCGTTTACCTTTTTCGGTTCTTTTTCAAATGTTTTTTCTTTGAAATTTTTAAAGAGTGAAATGCCTTATGAAACGATTTGAAGCACAGTGCGGAGTTCCGCACGGGTCAACTAGTCTTACAAATTCGCTGAAGCACTACCGTTGTCTGGTTGTTTTTACCTCCCAAAGATAAGTTTTAAATCCAAGATGTAGTGAGAGTATCAAAATAATGTAGTCTTTCTCGTGATTGAATAGCAGTTCGATGCTATAGTAAAACAGAATCCGGTAGTTTTATAAGCGTAACAAAGACGTTTCCCAAACAAACATCAAAATTGACATAGGAGTAAGAAAGGAAAATTGACAACAAGTATTATGCACATTTGACCATCCTAAGGATGAGAATAAGCTAAATTCGTGACAACAAACCAGAAAATTAAAAGCTTCGGATGTTTGAAAAATGGTTTCCAAAACGGTGCACCCTAAAAATAAGTTGCTAAAAAGCTGTCTCATTTCGCAGTAACTATCCAGGAAATCCAAACGTCCAATGTTTTCTGAATATGAACGGGTACTCACTACTTAGCTAATTTGTTACGTTTATGTAGTATTCTGTTCCTTATTCGTGACCGATTTGGTGCATTTGATTGACATCCAAGCAGTTTCTGAAATGTTTCGTACCCAAAACCATTGTTTTGTTTAGAGGGGCGCTCAGTATGACCCCCCCCCCCCCTTAAAATAGCAGTCTGTATTTACCTTTGGCCAGAATTACCCTTTTCAAGGAGGATGGCTAGCCGTACTAAAACTAGAAACGAGGTAACTTAA
Organism: Uloborus diversus; assembly: GCF_026930045.1. NCBI lineage: Eukaryota > Metazoa > Arthropoda > Arachnida > Araneae > Uloboridae > Uloborus > Uloborus diversus. The sequence continues at coordinate 44,248,687 of NC_072738.1, read as the reverse complement.
GACAAAGGGTTTTAGGATAATTCACCTTCAGCCTCCCACCCTCTCTCGTTTCGTCCCTTGATGTAGGTACATTATTTTGCTCCTTTTAAGCGTCACAAATCTGTTAAGAGTTTCAATGTAATTTTCGTTCATTACAACTTTTATAGAGTTTCATGTTTCATTTAATTTACTTTCTAAATCTGCCTATGATAACATATAATGTCTTGATAAAGTTACAGGATAGAAATTATTGTTGTTGTTGAAAAACAAAGTGTGGTTCTTATAAGTTGAGCTATGACCCCGACAATTTTTACTTCTTTTTTGAGAAGTTCAATGCAAACGAGATATGCCATTGGCGTGGATTTTAGTTGGGATATTTTCACAAAACGGTTACAAAACTAACCCACTTTAGCTCAGCGCCAATTACCCTTCCCTATTACCCCAAAAGGAGGTGAACATCGTAAAGATAATAACTCACTTTTTCTGAGCTACATTATACTGCCTCAACAATGCTGTCAAAAGCAACTTCCATTTACTGTTGTAATGTGCTCTTCTTAAAAGTTAAAACAACATTTAAAAAAAAAAACATTAGGCAGCTAAAGAGAGAAGGAAAATAGTTATCATTGCCAAACTTATGAGTTTTTCTCTCATAATAAAGGAAGAAATAATTCAGTTATCTAAGTATTTATATTTTTTTATTCTTTGTTCATTTTCACCAACAATTCTTTTGCTGTTGTGAGAAGCATTCTTAAGTTTTTAGAACATTTATAATAGTCATAAAATAAACGAAGAAAATGTAACCAAAGTGTCAACATTGCCAGATTACCTTTATAATTATAAGAGCCTACTCAGAGAGGTTAAAAACGTTACAAAGAAAAAAATCTAATTTTTTAATTCTAACACTTTAACGAATTAAGTTTTGAAAGAAAATTAAGAAGCGCTTTGCCAAAGAGGAGTTTTTAAGCGAGAATCTTTGTTCAAACATTAAACTTTTCCATTAAAAATATGGAAGTATCTGTTATAAGAGACTTAAAAGATACTATGTGAAATCTTATTTTTATCAAGCGAATACTTAAATTTCTTTTATGTCTAGAAATATTGAAGCAAAATTTTTTTAACTTAAATTCTTTGGGTAAACATTATTGAGAATATTTTCCTAGCTTCAAACGCGAAATTGAATTTCCTGGACACATTAGTTTTTTAAAGTAGTTTTCAATTGCCTGCACTAACAAAATATAATTTTGTTTTACTTTTGAAATGCGATCGGAATTTTTATTTTTAATGAAAAGCAGCACAAGAAATCTTTACCAAATTGAAATTATAAAACTACACGAACGATACAATTCATGCTGCCAGAAACCTCGCGAAAGGCATATAACCTTCGTAATCTTCAACGACCATCCCACCATGTCTTTCAGAAATAAAACAGGTTTTATTGTTAAACTTATGCTTTTCAAATGCTATTTTTTTAGCAGTTCTCTTAAAATAGATTAGTTATTTTGAACTCTTTTCAAAAATTGGATGTCTAAATCTGTTACACAGATAGCATTACGTATTTCTTGCGTTGGAAGAATTAATAGTGACAGTGCTAATGTGTTTGCCCTAAGTTATTCATTTCTCTAAGTCTTATGTTTTGTGATCCTAAAAACTTCTTAAGGGGTCTAAGGACCTTTAAACTTCAAAATTTTCGATTTTCTGGAAGAAATATATGTTATGCACAGTTTAATTCTGAACAATTTGATACCTTATTTATTACTATACGCCAAAAACTTTTCGAGTTATTGTAAAAAGGTCTAAACTTTCTCCATAGAGATTTTTGTTAACAGTAGCTGTTTAAGCCTCTTTTTCTCAGGTGCCGGTTTCTTCGGTTTTCCCGTTTTGGGCGCATGATATCTCAGAAAGTTTCTTATATATGTCCGTAAAACTTTTAATGTATGTTTATCTGGTTTATATTTATGACCTGAACCTAAATTTATTTATTTTTTTTAATTATTTATTTTTTTGAAATTTGGTAAGTTAATATCGAAAATTTCCAAAATTTTGCGTAAAAAAATATTTATTTTTAAATATTAACTTTAATTTTTTAGTTGAAATTTAGGTTCAGATCGTTAAGATGTATCAGACAAATATGCATGAAAAGTTTTACGGAAATATATAACAAACTTTCTGAAATATCATGCGCGCAAAATGAGAAAACCGAAGAAAGCAGCACCTGAGAAAAAGAGGCTTAAACAGCTGCTGTTAACATAAATCTCTACGGAAAAAGTTTACGCATGTTTACAATAACTCGAAAAGTTTTTGGCGTATAGTAATAAATAAGATATCAAATTGTTCAGAATTAAACTGTGCATAACATATATTTTTTCCAGAAAATCGAAAATTTTGAAGTTTAAAGGTCCTTAGACCCCTTAAACTATGGTGTAGTGTTGAACCTCAAAAAAAAAGTACATTTTTAATAAGGTCATTTATTGACTAAAGTAATAGGACTTAAATTTACGTAGGTCAGTCAGAAAGTTAGTTGCACTTCTTCGTAAATCTGTTCCGTCTAAGACAACTTTGATGAAATTCTGTAGCAATACTTAAGACATGTACCTTTATCGAGTGACGCAGCGGTTTCCCCAAGACATGTTTAGTTTTTCTGATTATAATTCGCAAACATGTTTCCACAGCTGCAAATTGGAAATGCGTGCAATGATTCATTTTGTGGGCAAAAAGGTGCAACTGCACTGAAATTTATGGGCAGTAGCATGAAGCTCATGGTGAAAATGCAATGTCACGTTAAGCTATGGTGAAACGGTGCAACATGTTTGAGAATGTACGTGTAGATGTTTACAACGCTGAGCACGAGGGAAGACCAAGTTTAGGTGCGAAGTGTGGAATCACCTTTTTAAGCCACCCTAACCTTTCACCTCCAGACTTTGATGTTTTTGGTCACAGAAAACAAAAATTTTCAAAGCGGTGATACCATTTGGATGATGAAGTGAAAACTGTAACCCAACAATGGTGATAGGACATTGGACGGGATTTCTTTGCAGAAGGCACCAAAAAACGTATACCACGCCTCGAAAAATGCTTAAATAATGGAGGTGGTTACGTTAAAAAGCAGATTTTGAATGGAACTTTAAAATTACATAAGACTCAAATTTAGTTCTGATTTAGTCTAGACCAGAGTTTATCATCCTTTTTTGACTTACAAGTGGATAAAATTTGTAAAAACTTTCGCAGTCAAATGAATGTTTCCTTTTTTTTTATTATTTTTTTATTCGCACGAAGGCGCTGGGAATCAACTGAAAAAAATATAAATAAAAAGAGTTACAAATTTTTAAAGTTAACTCGTTTAACAGTTCATCTAGAGCGTAGCCAGCTTGGCACAAACGGTTTGCGCATTCGGCTGTTTAATTGAAAGGTTGGTGGTTGCAAGCATATATGAGAGAATTACATGCATTTTATTTTTAATATTTCTTGTATTTTTAATACTTCTAGGAGTCGTATGTACTTGAAAATGTGTATATATATTGTAATCAAAGTTTACTTTAAACTTGTGTAAAGATATTTTCCGAATACTCTTTAATTTAAATTTCATTATTTAATTATTGTATTTCTTGAATTTTAAATGCTTCTAGCTGCGCTATCTACGTAAAAATATGTATATATGCTGTAATCAACGTATAATTTAAACCTGTATAAAAATATTTAAAGTATATCCTAAAATTAAAAATTCAGTTTGGGTAATTTGGTTTAAAACTCCATTTTTACCTGAATATGAAACAAATGTTGCAGTTATGGAATTTCCGTAATCTCCTCTCTTATTATTGCAAAGTTTTTGTCATAACACATGTTTATTCAGGAGCGGGAGGTTTGAAATACTTTTTATATTTCAGTCAAACAGCATGGGAAAAAATCACATTTCGATGTATATTTTCTAACGAAAAGAATCTTTGAAACAAATCTGAAGATACTTGACGCGTTCTAATCTCTACTAATAATAAAGCTGAAAGTCTCTCTGTCTGTATTTCTGTCTGGATCTCTGTGACGCGCATAGCGCCTTGACCGTTTGGCGGATTTTCATGAAATTTGGTACAAAGTTAGTTTGTAGCATGGAGGTGAGCACCTCGAAGCGATTTATCAAAAATTCGATTTTGTTCTTTTTCTATTACAATTTTAAGAACATTTTTCGGAGCAAAATTATCCTGAGATGGACGAGTAAATTACGAAACTATCATGACATGGAACTGGAACATGGGAAGAGCGAATGAACATAGCCAATTGGCGAGAAATTCATCATCCATTATTTGTAAATATACAGGCTAATCAAATGACCTTTTAATTTTCTACTACGGGCAAATCCGCGCGGGAAATCCAGAGAATCGAGGTCCCTTTAAATAGAGGGCACTAAAAGAGTTTCAATAGAATCTCACTGTGAACCGAATTGCCATATATAATCTAAGCTAGCAGAAAAATTAATAGCTTTAGAAGCCTGAAATTGAGGATTATAATTACTTTCCGTTGTTCATTGCATTCTATTATTTTTTTATGCTTAGCTGACTAGCTTTTGTGCAGCATGCATATAAATTCTTAAGAAAATTTTCGGAAATGTTTTTTTTCTTAATTTTAGGTGGTCATGAATTCCAAACAGAACTCAGTCAAAGGCTCGTGCTTTTAAATTCTATTGAAAAAAATAAATAAATATATATATATACATTATACCAGAAAGATGTTTTATGATTTTTTTTTTCGGACAGCAAGAGAAGAAATGACTTTTAATGGCTTTCATCAGAGTTTGCTCAAGAATTAACATATGTACTGAACAAAAGTTAATTTACTTAATGTCGCGAAAATTGTATAAAGTATCAACAAAAAAAGTACGCTAAGCACCTAAAATTTCAGGTCAGTGTGATAAAACTTTCTGAGCCTAAAGATGGGAATTTATTGCGACAGAAGGTACTTCATGCTCGTTTTTTTATCTTTATGCGAAAGCACAAAATCGCAAAAAGTATATTCTGATGGCAAAATGTCTATACTTTCTAATGGTACTAACAAAAAAAAATTTTGAAAAAAAAAATAGAACCGACTTCAAAATTGCTCTAAAAAGTGAAAAATAATTTTATTCTTTAAACACCATCGATAATACTTTTAAACATAATTTTTGAAGTTGGCGCAAAAACGATCGATAAAATCATTCACAGCCATAACTCAACTACAAGTATAAATTTAACCAGGTCCAGTTTCTTCACTACCACATGCATTACGCATTAATGACAGCATATTTGAGTAACAATATAAATGTTTCGTTCCTAACTTTGGATGATTTTTTGATAAAAATATGAACGAAGCATGGTTACAATGGATTTTACTTTTTGTTTTTGCGCCAACTTCAAAAATTATGTTTAAAAGTATTATCGATGGTGTTTAAAGAATAAAATTATTTTTCACTTTTTAGAGCAATTTTGAAGTCGGTTCTATTTTTTTTTTTCAAAATTTTTTTATTTCATTCTTTTTAGTGTAAATGCAGATAGTTCAGTAAAAGTAAGAAGTTACCTAGTAAGAAGTTCGGCTCTATATCACTGTATTGCTTTAGAAAAGCCTTTATTCAAAATTATCATTACAATTACTATTAATGTTACTGTTATATGGCACCAAACTTTTATAACAATGAGTTTCATATTGTCACGTAGATGAAGATAGCGAAGACAATGTGAAAGCCAAATGAAGTGAATACTCGTTAGTCTCAACTCGAGATCTTTATTCAGAACCACGAATGAACGTTACATTTCCTTATATACAACTTGAGAAAGTGCTGGAACTTTCCAGACTTGGAAAGATACAGAAATTAATAGAACATTCGAGAAAATACGGGAAACAGTAGAAACGAAATTTTAGTAAAAATCACTTTGTCCTAGTCGGGATTTGAACCAGGGTCGCTCGTGTGGGAGGCGAGAATTCTACCACTGAGCCACCGTTATCCGCGGATGAAAAGTGCGAACTTCGCTACAAAAATCATTTAATAGGGAAATTGCATAAAAATTACTGTTTTTTGCCCATAACTTTTTTTCTAAAGAACAAATATGGTCAAACAAAGTAATGGGACCTAAGTTGAGCCATCCCCTATCCATTAAAAAAAGAATCATCAAAATCGGTTCACTAGGTGAGACGCTATGAGTGGACAAACAAAAAAAAAAAAACATACATACGGTATAAACTGATAACCGCCTCCTTTTTGAAGTCGGTTAAAAATAAAAATGACAGTGGCAAATTTAATCCACACCACGCTGAAATCAAGAAATTTTTATGTAAATGATTTTGATAGCCGCTTTGAATGACAGTGTGATTTGAATAACTCCTATTTAAACTTTGCAACTGTAACCAATCAAAAACAGATGCTTTACCAATAGCACTATCAAGTGCGAACTAATGAATTAGTTTTATTTAAAATTCAATCCAGAAAACACCAACACCACTGTGGTTTTTCAAAGGTTTTCATGCGTGTTACGCAAAAGCTACTGAACTCACAAAACTACTACAACGAATTAACAAAAAATTCCTTTAAGGTCCCAAAATTATTTCCCCCCAAATTGTTTCACAAAGCTGCTCTAACTTTTTGGTGGCCTTTATTTATGGGATCCTAGATCCTCAGAGTTTTGATCTTGGAAGCTGAAAATGTGCAAATGTTAGTTTCAAACGCATGGGTTATGTGAAATTTCATTAAAATTGGTGATGGTCGAAGTCACTTGGAATGATTCTAAATACTAAGCTAGAGACTAATTTTGAGTAGGAGTGAAACAATTTTTTGTTTAACAGAAAATTTGACTTTGAAGTGAAACATTCATTGATAAACGAAAAACATTTTGCTTAAGTTTCCACATAGTCTCTGTTGACATTAATGTATTTGCTACATCACGAATATAACTCTGTGACTAAAATAGGACCTTTGTACCTTTGTGTGAAAGTTTCGTGAAGGTCACGGAACGTCAATGTAATGTTAATCAATAGGTTACAGCAACTTACACTGTAAAAACGATTCAGAAACGTTCCTAGAAAATAATAGGCAGCTGATGTGCCCAATTTCAGCCAGTAACACATCTTACAAAAACCAGGAACGTTTTCCGATAAAAGCCAGTAACCTTTCTGAAATATTAAGAAATCTCCCCTATTAAGGCTAGTCGTGAACCTTCTAGAAAAATGAAATAGGTTTAATTTATTTGATTAGAATCTTCTTGATTTTCCAAGAAAGCTCCTGAAATATTGGAGCAACCACGACCAAGCTACGAGAAAATTGCAAGCAGGAACCAAGCATATTAACTGCCTGCAATTCCTGCCGCGCAAGGCTGTAGCTATCCAGTGACTTATTTGCTCTCATTGGCAGCTTAGTCAATCCGGACGGGCCTTAAACTATCTGAAGCCGATACACTTAATAAACACGCTCCGTCAATATTTAAACTGGTAGCAAGAAATATTTTTCACACCAGTGCTAGGTCTGCATTCGTGCATTTTTTTAGGAATTCAGGAAACTTTTTTGCGAATATACTTGATTTTTTGGGGAAATAGGTGAAAACCTTTCAAATCGCAACACGTTCCACGGAAATAACCAGTAACGTTTCCGAATTTTTTTACAGTGTACGAATATCAGTCCGCGTCGAAGTTATAAAGTAACGTTGTTGCAGAACTTCATTATGTTACAAACTTATTCCTGCAGCAACGTCGCAATGAATGGAACATGTCACATATATGCCACAACGTGGTTCTCGTAACATGTCACAATTCTGTCACTTTGTGTGACAGTTGCTTGTCGGTCACGAAACGTCATTGTAATCAACAGGTTACAGCAGCTTACGAATATCACTATGCGGCGAAGTCATAAAGTGACGCTGTTGTAGCAACTTTACAGAGTCCCAAACTAATTTTTGCGATGACCTCATAATGAAGTCACATGGAGCATGTCACAAATGTTCTAACGTGACTCGTTGTGTCATGTCACAATTCTGTCACTTTGTGTGAAAGTTTCGTAACGGTCACGAAACGACAGTAAAACAATAAACAGGTTACAGCAACTTACGAATGTAAGCTCTCGGCGACGTCATAAAGCAATATTCCTGTAAATTCACTGGGTCACAAACTAATGTTGTAATGTTGGTCACAATGAAGTCACATGGAACATGTCATAAATTTCACGGTGGGACTCTTTTCAAATGTCCAAACTAGTCACTTTGTGACTGTGACTAATGTGACCGTAGCGTCATGGTAAGTTTGACGTGAAATATTGTGCTTTCAAGGCTATTGCGTACTGTCTTCCTGAAGATCTTCTGTAATGTTTTGAATATTTAGATTCTCACAAGATTAGATTCTCAAATTATGAATTAAAAATCACTTTTGAAGAGTCGTGGATTTTGCTGTTTTTGGTGCAAAACGTGTCGGTTAATTGTGCAATGCCAGAACAAAAAATGTCCTCACTGAATTGGCATTAGAGGTTTTTGAAGAATAGTTAACACATTCTTTTTCGAGTGTAAATTACTTTTGACCTACCCTGATCTCCTGAGAAATTAGCACAGTCATTTATTTTAAAGAATACTCAAGATGTATCCAGCAAATAATATCTAAAACTTGTAGTATATAAGATGGTAAAACAAATAAATATGAAAAACATAGAAAAACTTCTTTGAAAAATTCCAAGTAACTAATATTTTTTTAAACTTTTTTTTAATTAACATAATTTAACATTCTTTCATTATTGCGAAAATTATTAGAAAAAAAAACAATCTAGAAGAAAAAGAAGAGAAAATGCATTTCTAATTGCAGAAAAAAAAAGCAATTAACAAAAGCATGGATTGATTTTTAAAATTCTAAGCGTTAACAGAAAAGCTTGTTTTTTCCTACTGTAAATTTTCAAATAAAGGAAAAGGAACATGATTTTCTTTTTAAAAAATCAAAGAAAGTTAATGTTTCCTTAAAATTAGTTTTCGCATCGAAGTTGATATTTTTATGCAAAACAGCTGGTGAATAAAGCAGTTTTTAAAATGCCAACTCACTAAAAATAGGAAACTACGTCGGAAGTGAAAATTTTTAAAGTGATGTGAGTGGCTAGAATGATAAAAAAACACCATTTTTGCATATTTACGAATTTTTTTTTATTCAGGCATCAAAAAATATTTGTTTAATAAACTATCAAGATTTATTGCTGTCGATGACTTACATGAAACGAAAACTCACAGAAATCATTAAATGCCATCAGAATTCATATCTAATCATTGTGTTAAAAAAAAAAAAAAAAATCTTTTTTCACTTGAAAACCATTCGGTCTATGACTTCGTTTTTGTATTCTATTTTGAATTAGCAGCATTATCTATTTACAGATAAATATAATTTTGATATCGTTGGCTTTAAAGTAAATTGGCCTTTTAATTTTATTTTTCAATTTTCATTTAAATTTCGATTCAACCAATGTGATTTCTGTAGTATATATTGTATGCCATGTACAATGCTGTAAAATCAAAAAGTGAGTTTATTAAGCAATTTATTAAATTTATGTTGTTGATGTTAACCATTAGTGTGGTTCGAAAAAATCAAATGCTTTATTTTGTAATCGCGTTATCTCTCAAAAAGTTGTAGTTTAGCATCCTCAATTAGAGGAAAATAATTAAAAAATTCTAAGTTTACATCTTCAGTTCGCACTTGAGGCAGCAAGTTTGAAAAATTGTGCTAAAAATATAATTTTTTAAAAAATTAAAAAAATAGTTTTTTTTTAATGTTTTTACAACGTAACAGCCTTAAGTTGTTGATACATTGCGTAGTTTAGATTAAAAAAATATTTTATTGCTTTTAGATTAGATCTTTCGTTTGCGCATACGCCTGAAATTGGGCTAAAATCTCATGCCCAATCTAAGGCTTATGCGCAAACTGAATATCTTGTATAAAAGCTATAAAATATTTTTTCAGGTTCAAACTAAGCTATATACTGACAATTTATAGGCTGTTGTATTATGAAAAAAAAAAAATATTTTTTTCTGAAATTTTCAATTTTTTACATTTTTTCAAGCTTTCAGCCCTATGTTCGAACTGAAGATGGCAAAATAGAATATTTTTTTATATTTTTCCCTGGTTGAGGATATTAAATTTAAACTTTTGAGAGGTAACGTGATTCCGAAATAAAGAATGCGATTTTTTCGAACCACCCTTTTATCCATACCTTTTAACAATGTCTATGAGGTAGAAGATTGAGCTGGTGTTGAAATAAAACGGGCTTGTAGCAGCAGTTTTTGATTGGATTAAGAGTGCGTCCTTACAGTCCCTATATGGTAGAATATTAAGCTGGTTTTGAAGTAAAACGACCTTGTGGCAGCGATTCTGATCTGATTAAAAAAGATTCTTTCCAAATCGCTTTGTGGTGTGATAGTAACCGAAGAATTATCGAATTATAAAAATAAAAATAATTAAAAAAAAAACACTTTTGGAAATTCACGGATCAACCTGTTTTTGATTCTAAAAGATCATAACAAAATAAAATTTAATGAATGGTTCTAAGCTTTAGAAACAGTCGTCCTAAATGTGATCCATTTCGGTCGGCACACTTTCAGATCTTAAGTCCCATGTGGATAAGTACGTGAGGAGCCAAATGGGTAATGTCTGGGTAATGTGTCTGTGTAATGGATTCTCGTTTCCTGCCGGATAGTTCACCACCATCAATTTCGGAAACGTTTGCCTCGGAAAAGGAAGAATTTGATAAAATATTCAAACGATGACTTCCACTTAATGTTTGCCGATATTTGACAGAAGCAATACAATGAAGCATTTTTGATACGGCAATTTCATTGATGCTTTTTAAACCGATACTTTACCATTGGTACATATGAACCACAAATCGAATTTTGATATGTAATTCAGTAAAAAAAAAAAGTTAATTAACACAGAGAAAAGGAAATAAAAAAACTCGTAGTAATGCTTAATATCAAGTAAACGTATCGCAAGACCCAAATTTTATCAAAAATAACCGAAGAACGAAATAAAAAGATTTTTAAGTTAATAAAAATGGAAGTAGGGTTTTTTGATAAGGGTAACATGTGTTTATCTGCTCGACTCCCCTCCTCTCACAATAACTTTCGAAGAAGCAAGTCTATTGTATTAACAGTTAAGAAAACAAGAATAGGCTCTAAGTGTTCTGGGATTTGCTTACATGTATAAAGCGCCGAAGAATTTCTCTTAAGAAGGCGAGGTACATAAATGTACATTTATTTTTATTAACATGCTAGAAATAACAATATGGTTTTTATGGTTTTTTCTCCTCTCTCTCCACAAAAGCTTCCGAGAACTTTGCTTTTTAACACGCATTGTGCCTATCCAGCTAATATGGTAGTTTGTCATGCAAGAATGAGTATGATTAAAACCTCACCGCCCTTTCCCCCCATATGTATATTCCCCCCCCCCCCCATATGTATACATACCCCCACATGTATATTATATATGTGGATGTCTGCAAACTATAAAGATGTCTGAAAAAAAATTAAAAAAAAAAAGACATGGTTATTTACCCTATTTACATTTTTTCTTCACATTTACTTTTCCAAATTATTACAGAAAATTTATTGTCTTGTTAGGTATTCAATGCAAAAAGGATTTCATATCTTTTCCTTTTATTTTCAGCTAACGTAACTCACATATTATTAGCGCTAGGGTAAATAGTTATTAAAAATATATTTACAGGCATGGGAAAAATAAATTTAATACTGTCTTTTCTTTCTGATCCAAACTAAAAATTCTTAGAAGTTCCTTTATGTGCGAAACTTCATCAACATGCACTTAGATTTTCGTGAGGCTATCTTAAAATCTTTATATCGAAGGGTTGAGACAGTCAGGCTGTGAGGCATTATTTTGCAACAGAGAGGAAAAAATGAATCTCGAAATGAAGTTTCAAAATTGAGTTTGGGAAGCGCATAGGTGGAAGTGAATATCTTCGCGTAACAGAGGCTGGAAAATATACTTATATTATCACCAAGTTCAAAAGGTTATGCTTAAAAAATGTCTCACCAACTTAAAATGGGATCCGACTATTATTTAAATTTTAAAGCATTTATTGGTAAGCACGTATTAGTTAAAACTTTAGTGATTGTATACTTCATACAAGTTTTTTGAGGTTCATTCGTTTTCAGTCTTTTGCGACTGTATTATTTTTTATCCCTCACAGAATCTTTTAATCTCCGTGTACGTAGTTAAAGATTTATAACGTTTTATTTGAAATTCAAACTTAAGTATCAGTTTCAAACCAAACTGACTTTAAATTTTGTAATCCCTCTTTGAAAACTGAACCAACTGCTACCATATCTATTTTTATTTTCCGCACTCTACATATTTTTAAGCAATATAAAAAAAATGAAAGGAAAGAAAAGGTATGGTACCACTTCCAAAAAAGCATTATAATTAAAATTGAAACATCGGGAGGTACTTTAAAATCAGTTACATTATACGATTGCTAAGTTAAAAATCAGATATTTCTAGATTAACGATAGAAAAATTTTATTTTTTCTTTTACGGGAAAAATAGGTTAAAAACCAATATAAAATAGATGTTCTACACAAATAAGAAACTTTGCTTAGAATGATAATTCAAGGAAAAGTTCTACTTCACATTCTTTACACTAATTTCGAGTTTTATTACAATTTTTTTACCAAATATTTTAAACATCACACACATTTTTTTATGAAGCCCTTCCTTTTTTAAATAGGGAGGTCTGTAGCTGGCAAAATGAACGAGTGTAAATACTTCAGAAAATGTATTCCTGACATTTAAACTATGAAATAGCTGAAGAAGGTTCTAAAATGACTTCATGCACTTGGTAAGAGCGGGATGAGCGAATTTCGTTACTTTTACTTTCCCCGTGAAAATCGCAGAATTACCAGCAAGAGGAGATTGGTCAACATAATGCGATTTAAGCTACAACATAATTTCTCAAACAAACTATATAGGCTGTAATCGATTCAACCATTGAATGAGGCTTAAGTACAATGAGTAGAACTTATCACTCCACGTTCGATCGATGTTGATCAGCTACACTAATGCGTGAGCTTCAAATATAATGGCCCTTTTGTCACCGTAAGATAATGGGTGAAATGCTTAACCGGGGACAGAGAAAACCGCGCAATCGAGCGTTTTTCTCGGTGCGTTTGACTGCTGCATCTTAAAATATCCTCATATATATAATAGTCAATGATCGAGTAACCCACGAGTTTCAACAATGAAACTCACGCCACGGCATTATAATTTAATATTATGTTTTGGTAATGTTTAACATGAAGGGAAATGCTCTATTGTAACAAGGCTGAACTCGATCCGGTACTTAACAGTTTTACTGGTCAAACTGTCATTTCAGGAGAATGAAGAAACGAAAAAAAAGGCCAATAATGACGCTACCAACTGGAGTTTAGGGTTCATCCACTGGAGTTGGAGTTACAATTTCAACTATTAAAATATCACCAAACAGGCAATGGCTTCGTTCAAATGTAGAAGCAATTTTCATCCGTCATACTTTGACGGGCGATTTTTCTAGTTATGAAAAGAATAAAGCAAAACTGGTCCAGTCATTCAAAGTAACTTTCATCATCTTAGTTAACTTGACCTCTTTCCCTCCAATCACTGCATCTGGTCAAACCCTCATCAGGTTTGGTGTGGTAATTGGTGGGGTTTAAATAAAAAAATAACTTTACCTCTCTTTGCATTATTTAGTATATTTGGCTTTGAAAAGAAAAGTGGAAAGTCCAGTGCTTTATGTTTCTGACAAAGTTATTGAATATGTTTTCTGCTCTTCATTTTGAAAGGTAGATCTTTCTTCCTCCTGCTTCTTATCAGAGTAAATGATGGGTATTTACCCAAAAGCACTACGCAAAGCGAGTTTTTTTTTTTTTTTTTACTTGCTAGCTAGCCTCTAGAATGCTGGGTAAAACCGCTTTCTCGGTACGACCTCTTCGCGCAAGCAAACGGTAAATTTTACAATTTTTTTCTTTCTTTTTTCCTTCGGAGCAGGAGCGGCGATTTGCGAGGTACAAAAGTCTTATATGAACGTAACTTGAGAGTTGTAGTCTTGGACATAATGCTCAAAATTCTATGTCCCAATTCATGCAAAGAAAAGGGAAGGATCTAAAATATTGAAGCAATAAAATTCTGTTTATCTTTACCCCCAATTGACCGTACTGTATTTTGACTCAGTAACCAGATTACTTAAAATGCTAAAGTTCAAATACACTGAAATACATATCCTTTTACACCAAACTATTTTACGCAAAATGCAATTTAATTTTAAGTGATGTATCAGTTGTTACACGAACCTCCCTGCAAAGACTAAGAGTCTGTTAGATCATGTTTTCATTGCCTAAACATTACGAAGAGCATGGACTTTGCTTCAATATATCTGTACCTCAGAGCCAGAAGGACATGGTATTTTAGAGGAGAAAGGGAAAACTTTTTTTCTTGATCATGCAAAAGGATGGGGCACGCGCTCTTTTAACACAGGTAAAAAATTGATGTAATTTTGTAATTCAAATTTTTTCAATTTGAATTACAAATGAAAATTATGCATATTTTTTTATTAATAACAGCTAACTTTCAGTTTTTAATGTAATTATTTGCTTTTGTTACTTTGAAAGAAAATGAAAATATTAAAGCAAAATTAAAGCTTCTAAAGTAAAGAACCAGAAAGAATTAACGTGCAAAAAACAAAAATCTTGAAGCTTTAAAATGTAGCGATTTTTTTTAACCTGAACATAACATAGTCTTAATTACTGAAAGAAAAAGAAATAACAATGTATTGTAAAACAACGTACGCTTTTAAAGCAACGTTTTCTTCTGTAATTGGGGCAAACCTACCCTGGCAGCATGGTGAAGGTTACGCAGATCCTAACCACAGCAATACAACGTTACCAGGTTAGGTTTGCCCCAACTATAGTTTGCAGCGTTTAATTAGTAGTAATTCAAATAAACTATGGAAGGCGCTGCAGTCTCTGGCGAATGGCGGCTGTAAGAGGAACAACCAAGGCCAACCCACTTAAGTAGGATATGAACTGTCCCATGAGACATCAGCCTGCTCCGCACAAAATTTGAATGTTTTACCTCTTCAGCTTATTTTTTGTATCACCAAAAGGTGGTCTTCTGTTGCAAGAATATTATTCTTAAGTTTTTCATTTGTGCACATTAAATTGAGAAAACTGTTTGGATTTTTGAAACCGCATTTTCTAAGAGGCAACTGCTGGGTCCAAACAATGTAACATTTGTTGCAATGTAACAATTGATTGTGCTTTAGTTAACAATTAATTATTTTTTCCATGTATTTTCTACTGTGTGTCAATAATTATTTTTTTGTCATTTTGTGAGTTTTTGCCAGAAACTGGTTTTTGCCATGCCGGTTTTAACCGGTTTCTACCAGTGGTTTTAATCGCCTTGGCAGAAACTTGACAACCCTGTGTATAACACAGTTGACTAACAGCAGCTGAAGTGACGCTATACAATCACCTCTAAGGTAAGTGCTTAGATATTTTTTTAACTATGGTAACTTTAAAACTGTTCCGCAGAAAAAAAATTCGGAATAAATCTCATGATTGTCACATAAGTTGTTTATTTTCTCTTTGTTTCTTCTCAATTGAGGCAAAATATAAAAATTTCATTGAACCAGATGACATTAATTTATCATTTTACATGTCGATACCAATAGGCAATCTCAATTAAACAGAGTGGTTTGAGCGTTGAAGTCACTCAAAAAGTAGATCGGTAAATATTGAACTCTTTTATCTAAAAATTACTCCTTCCCTTTTACTCTCAAAACTAACAACCGCAACGTAATGGAGATTTTTTAATTTAATGGTTTTTCTGGAATTACTTAATAGAATATAATCAATGCGTTACCCCCCCCCCCCTCTTGACGCTCTTTTTTTTTCTTTTGTTCTTTACAGAATAAGGTAAACTTGACATAAAACAAAAAAAAAAAGAGTTGTTTTACCAATTCGAAATCTAATAACTTTATTAAGAAAAACCCATTTTCTAAAAAAAAAAGGTATGAAAACTAACGAATTCAGCTATGAAAATTGAACGGCAAGTACTAATAGCCATCAGTATTGAAAGATTTTAATAGAAAATAATGAAGGGTGCACTAAAAAAATTATTAATACTAGTGTTAAACAAATATTGATTTATTGCTAACTCAATTACCATTGAAAAACAACTTACTCTTTCAATTTTAGTTTTGGAGGACTTTTTCATTATTGTGTATCTTATTTTAAGTGATACATTATCGTTTCTCGTTAAAGCATATTTTAGGCAATTATAAATGTAACAAAGTAAAATGACTTCCCATACGTGAGAATAGTTTCAGAATGGGTTTCTGCCTTCAGACTTTACAAGTTTAATTATAAACGGAAACAGAAAAATTCTCACATTGCTCTCTATTTTATATTTGAATCATGATAGTGTTACTACAGGCGTTTTACTTCCTTTTTACAACTAGTATGTTGTGGCCATCACGAAACTTTCTTCTATATTTTTTTTCTGATCCCTCCCCATGCTTGACGAGGAAGCAATATTCCCAACAAAAACAAAATGACACATGCAAAAACTTGACGACCATCCCAATGTCTGAATTATTGCAAAAGCAAAGCAAAGAGCGAAAATTGAAAGTTATTTTAAAAGCCTTGCTTGAATTAATTACAAATATTTTATTTCTTAACAAACATAAGATGGCAACAGTTAAAAATTTTAAATCATTGAGATAATATTTCCTATCATTTCCATACAATTAAAATCACGAGAAATACGCAGACGACAATCTATTACGATTTATCTTTCTTATTGTTGCATTAATAAAAATATTTTTATTCGCAAAAAAAAAAAAAAAAAATCAACACCTCTTGGAGCGATCGGCGTCAAAATAGAACCAAAGCCTGTTTACATATGGATTCACATATATTTCAAATTTCAACCAGAACGTAGCATTACTTCTTGAGATAGGGCACTCAAAATGGAAAAAAAGAACGGGTGATTGCGCTGCCCCCTTTTTAGCTGTTGACACAAAAATAAAATCAGTTCTTATACCCACTAAGGGCTACTTGCCGATAAATTTTTCTTTCATTCCGTTCATTATTTCTTGAGATACAGCAGTCACAATTGACGACAAAAAACGTTCTATAGCTCAACCCCCGTTTGAGTTATTGACACCAAAATTGAATCAGCACCTGTTCCTGTTAATACCAACATATGGACCAAATTTTGTTTGATTCCGCCAGTAACTTCCTGAGGAATAGCAAGCACGCGTCACTCGAAAAACGTCCCATTGCTCCACCCCCCTTGGAGGAATTCGCGCCAAAAACTAATGGGCACAAGTTCACATAGGGGCACATATGTGTACTAAATTTCGTTCGATTTCATGCGGTAGTTTTTGTTGTAGAGCGGCCACAAAAAACTGGTCACACACAGACGTGACACACATACATACACACACACATACATACATACACACACACATACACACACACACACAGACAGACAGACATTTTCCAAAAATGGTCGAAATGGACTCAGCACACCTCAAAACGTTCGAATCCGTCAAAATTCGAAATTCGAAAATTTGCACGAATCCAATACTTTCTTCTATATATTAGATATAGAAGAAAGTAAAAAAGGAAGTATTGTATTCACGAAAAAAATTTCACTCAAAAATCGAGCTTAATTTCCATTTTACTCACCCTCGAATGAATGATGAGTGGTTTTTTTTCGACTCGACCACACGTGGATAAGTGCCTAAGAACATATAGATACGCGAAATATCCATTTTGACGATTCCCGAGTTAATTACAACGAGTTTTCTCGTAACGTCTGTATGAACGTATGTATGTATGTGCGTATGTATGTCGCATAACTCAAGAACGGTAAGTCCTAGAAAGTTGAAATTTGGTACGTAGACTCCTAGTGGGGTCTAGTTGTGCACCTCCCTTTTAGTTGCATTCAGGTGTATCTAAAGGAGTCTTTTGCCCCTTTTTGGGGGGAAATCATTGTTAATTTCGATGCAAACTCAAGTGCTGTTATTATTTGGCGGGTACTTAGAGATATATCGCCAGTCTTTTGGTCGCCAAGTTTTGTCGCCAACTTGGCGACAAATTTGGCGATTTTTTTGAGCAATCACGATTGCTAATTGTTTTCATTTTATTTTCCTTGATGGCCGGTTCCTTTTCAACTCCACCGCCCTGTGCAGGCGCGGCTCCGGCGCGACTCCTCTGGTCCTGAGCACTGTCCCCCGGTAGCCGCTGCTCCTGATCGGTGGCGTCCATGTCCTAGACACACGCACGCTCATACACGCTCACACACATCCATACACGCACGCCAACGTGCATACACACAGGTCTACGCATACACACAAGCATACACATACACAACTACGCACACGTAACCACCCAAGAGGAGGGACAGGAACCGTTTCTAGAAACAAGCGAGTGAGGTAGTAACCATTGAGTAAGGTCCTGCCGCAGTTCGTGATTGCGAAAAACATAATTTGAATTTAAAATTTCAAAATTCAAATTAGGTTTGAAAATTTGAAAGATTTTTTTTTTCTTTTTACTTTCTTCTATATCTAACATATAGAAGAAAGTATTGGATTCGTGCAAATTTTCGAATTTCGAATTTTGACGGATTCGAACGTTTTGAGGTGTGCTGAGTTCATTTCGACTATTTTTGGAAAATGTCTGTCTGTCTGTGTGTGTGTGTGTGTATGTATGTATGTGTGTGTGTATGTATGTGTGTCACGTCTGTGTGTGACCAGTTTTTTGTGGCCGCTCTACAGCAAAAAGTACTGCGTGAAATCGAACGAAATTTGGTACACATATGTGCCCGTATGTGAACTTGTGCCCATTGGTTTTTGGCGCGAATTCCTCCAAGGGGGGTGGAGCAATGGGACGTTTTTTGAGTTACGCGTGCTTGCTATTCCTCAGGAAGTAACTGGCGGAATCAAACAAAATTTGGTCCATATGTTGCCATTAACAGGAACAGGTGCTGATTCAATTTTGGTGTCAATAACTCAAACGGGGGTTGAGCTATAGAACGTTTTTTTGTCGTTAATTGTGACTGCTGTATCTCAAGAAATAATGAACGGAATGAAAGAAAAATTTATCGACAAGTAGCCCTTAGTGGGTATAAGAGCTGATTTTATTTTGGTGTCAACAGCTAAAAAGGGGGTAGCGCAATCGCCCGTTCTTTTTTTCCATTGTGAGTACCCTATCTCAAGAAGTAATGCTACGTTCTGGTTGAAATTTGGAATATATGTGAATCCATATGTAAACAGGCTCTGGTTCAATTTTGACGCCGATCGCTCCAAGAGATGTTGATTTTTTTTTTTTTTTTTTTTTGCGAATAAAAATATTTTTATTAATGCAACAATAAGAAAGATAAATCGTAATAGATTGTCGTCTGCGTATTTCTCGTGATTTTAATTGTACGGAAATGATAGGAAATATTATCTCAATGATTTAAAATTTTTAACTGTTGCCATCTTATGTTTGTTCACAAATAAAATATTTGTAATTAATTCAAGCAAGGCTTTTAAAATAACTTTCAATTTTCGCTCTTTGCTTTGCTTTTGCAATAATTCAGACATTGGGATGGTCGTCAAGTTTTTGCATGTGTAATTTTGTTTTTGTTAGGAATATTGCTTCCTCGTCAAACATGGGGAGGGATCAGAAAAAGGAAAAATATAGAAGAAAGTTTCGTGATGGCCACAACATACTAGTTAAAATCTGTTTCAGTTTGGCCACTGTTGGTGATATTTAGAGAGTAAACTATTGAATCATATTAAAATTGCCAGTAATAGGGAAATGACATTAAATTGGAGTAAAAGGTAGTCATGTGATGCGCACATCAGCTCGTTTGTTTTATCAGTTATGCGTTGTGTTTTGGAAAAGGATTTTTTTTTCCGTCTCCTCCTTCTCGAAGGTTTACAGAGAACGTTGAATTTTTTTCTCAATGTGGTCCAAAGTAGCCCACGTTTATGGTATATATTCTAATAATCATAAACACATTTGTTCAGTAAATGTCACGCAAGCCAGCAATTCCAATGTTAGTTTGATAATACCGTACGGTAGCCTTTGATCTTAAATGTGTCGTTAATATTACAGTCGACTTACTATTTGGTCCTTATTTTTAAGTATGACACATAATTGATGTTGTGTCCCAAATCAGTGAGAATGAGGGGTGCCATTGCCTTCAGAAGGAGGGTGGACTTTTATTGAAAAACTAGCTGCGTCGCCCAGCTTTGCACGCTCCACCTCAAAAATAAAAGTTATGTCAAGTGACGCGTGCTCAACACTCAAGCTTGAACCAAAAAAAAAAAAAAAAAAATCAGTAAAATTTTGCGGCAGATTTTAGAAATATAACCAAAAAGTAAACATTTTAAATCCCCCGACTCCAGGGAAAGCCATTAAAACAAAACCCAGAGGTTTACTTGTTCGTATTTGAGAAAAAAATGGCAACAGATATTTCGTCTCAATGATTTTCTTAACGCTATAAATTTTAATAAAAGCATTGTTGCGCAAAGTTGAGATGAAGCACTGAATAATAATTTGAAGGGAGAAAAGCGTTTGAAAAATAGAAATGTTACGTCTAAATCTAAGTATCATAATTAATAGTTTTTAATTGATGTCTCCGCTAATTATTATCGGAGGATTATGCTAAATAGCCAAACATAAAGACGGTAAGATTACGAATCCATCGATACCTGGTTCGATGGTCAGTTCACTGTCGTTCGGGAGAAGAAACTTGGACATAGATACATAGTACATACTACATACGATCAGTTTTCAATTACACGTATAAGATGGAACAACACAAAGAAGATTTGCATTGCATAAGAGAAAAAATAACAACAAGGGCAGCAATGTAAAGAGCCCACGATATCAGGTATACGATGCAAGGGTTTACACCACTCGGCCATTGAGGCCTCCTAAAGCTCTATTCAAGGCGGCCACCATTACACGTAATTAAAAAATAATTACTTCAAAAAACAGTGCTTTGCTGTGGAATTCGATTGCCTTCGAATTAAGTGTCATTTTAAAAAATGGTGTTCGAAAAACTTACTAGTGGATTCGAGGGAAAAAAAAAAAGAAGTGATAGAACTGCACGTCTAATTTGTGTCTGCTGTAGAAATAGTAGCCTCCTATAATTTTAAAGGCTTGAAGTGATATTTACTTGCAGAAATGAATGAAGAAACAGATACGAATCCCACCCACAGACTCCGATTAAACGAGGTTTCGGTTAAAAGAGTTTCATGTAGTCGATATTCTGCTGTCTTTGAAAATTACAACAAACTTTGTTTCGTCTCTTTTTTTTTTCGTCCTGAAGTTAGTTTTCACTAATTCTTAAATTTTCTTTCTGAAAATGATGCAATCAAAACTCAATTACTAAATCTGATTGCAAAAAGTTCCATTTTGTGCTCAAACCCCATTACCTCAAATAAACATTTACGGAAGGTTTGATTTTTTTCGATCGATTTTCTAATAAAAATGGTTCCAGTTGGTCACATGAGAAAGTCCTAATATCATCCAGAAAATAATATCCAGAGTAAAGCAGGAAACATTTAAGGAAAAAGTCAACAAAATATTTACCAAACAATCCAACAGACAGTATCTGATTGAATTTTTATGTGAAAACTTTGTTTCTCCTACGGAAGGTTAATAAATTCTGCTCGCAACTCAAGGAAGTAAAGTAGCGATATTGGTTTTCCGAGGAGAATCTGGAATTTTCTTTCTTTGGCAAGAATTAATTTATAACAACTGTAAGTTCTATAAGTTTCATTACAATTCAAAGAACAAGAATGATTTTTAAGATAATAATTTGACTTTCCAAACTACGTATGTCCATTAGCCTTCAAATCTCTTATGTAACTTCCTATTTTTCTCAATCTGTTTTTTTTTATTTATTTATTTTTATTTACTTTCTTTTTCTTTTTTTTTTCTTTCTCTCGCAATGCTTGTTTGCATTTAAAATCTAACTGTTTATGCTACTTTATATTAAACACGTACGTTTTGATGTTACATATGTAATTTTCCATTACTTTAAGCACAACTGTAAATAAAATTCCACTGCTGTTCTAGATTTAAACAAAGCAAATGGACAACAAAAATAATTGTAAACATGTTTATCTGCAAGAAATATTTCATCAACTCTTCAAAACACACCCTCAAAAAAATAATTAAATTAAATTAATGACTAGGGCAAAGAAAGAGAAAAAATTCATACCCTAAATAAGCTTTTTGACACGAGGACTCAGGATCAGTTTAGTTTCAAAATTTACCAGAACTGACGGTAATAGAGTTTGTTTCCATTGACCCCATGATATCTTCTGTATGTTACCTAGTCTTCCCTCACGAACAGTTTAGCTTTAAAAATTACTTCAAGTGTGGTATTCGTTTGCTTTTCCATTGACCCAATAATCGCTTCTGTACGTTACCTACCTAGTCTTCAATCACCAATAGTTTAACTTCAAAAACTACTACAACTGGGTTACAGAGTTTGAAGAGGACAATTCGTCCCATGTCCCACTGACCCCATGCTTCCTTTCACCCCAACTAATCCTACAGGATTAGATTAAAATAATTTTCACCGAGATATGTGTTTGATTTATTTAAGGGATTACATAAGAGTTAAATTTGCAGCCTTCATTTAGCATTCTTCTTCGCGAAACTTTAATTGTTATTCAGTAATATTCAAATTAGGAAAGCAAATGAACACCTTTTCAGAAATATTATGTTAGCACTCGTGGCTACTAAAATTACACAGAATTGCTCTGTCTACAAAACTAACCAATTACTAACCAGAGGAATTAGGCATTCAACGCATAGTTTAGTAGTTTCAAATTCCGCACTTTACCAACATTATTAAATCATATCACGCAATGCATTGCCTCGTGCGCTGCAGCAGCTTTTCCGTTGAACATCAACCAATGCAGGCTTAAAATTATTAAAATATTCTTTCACTCTAATTAAAAATCTCTAACCGAAACCAGAAGCTTCTTTTGAGTTCTACATTGCCCCTCAAGCAATTTCGAACTAATCGCAGAATATTTCATGAATAATTCATGCAGATTTAGGAGAAGTATCAAATCGCATCAGGAGCATTTCAGCTTTTAAACTCTTCTCAGGAAGTAATAAAGCATCGAATTTCATAATGCCGCTTTGGGTTTTTTAACAGAATTTCAGCTGCGCTTGCGAGAAAGTTTTTGTCACGATCTTAGTATAATTATGTACCCCCCCCCCCCCTTATGAATTGTAAGATCATTTGAATTTCTCCTCGGTTTTTAATATCGAATTTAATACAAAGCTGACTTTGATATCCCGGAAGATCATTGAATCTTAAAAGGGATTACAAGAACATTCTTTTAAAGCAACTGCTTTGAATTAGGAAATTCAAAATATTATCAAGCAACGTAAAAAGTTGTGGTTTCAGTATTATGTTTATGAACTCTATGTTTATAAATTTTTATATCATACTCCGGCAACAGAAATGTCATAACAAAAAAAAACACTGTTTGAGAAAATCTAGGTTATACGCAATACTTTTTTAAGGGATTTGATTTCAAATAAACTATCCTCGCAGAACGTCAATGGTGTTAAGTTTACTGGTGTGGTTTTTGCTATGGGGGGAGAGTGTTGTACCTTAGGACATTTTTAATATTTTAATTCTTAACGTCAGTTTTTTAAATGAAATTTAAAATCTTTGAGTCGTATTGAAATACCTCAACAAATTTCTCTGCAATATTTTTTTTTAATTCAAACAGTTCATTGTCAGCCATTTCAAGTAAGGTTCCAAACTGGTCTATTGTTCCAAACTGTCCCAGGTACTACAATATATTATACTTGGGACCTAAGCCTGCTGTACCATGGACACGCATCATATTTCAAGAAAAAGCCATATGCATAAACCAATTTTCACCAGAAAACAAAAAACAATTTTTTTTTCATCTTAATGAATTAAATCATGAATAAACAATAATGAATTATATATAATGAATTAATGAATTATTATCTAACGTTTAATGTGTTTAAAAGACTACACCAAATTAGAATTTTTCTCTGTTCCTAAACACATCTTAATTATTAAGACCAATGCATATGTTGAACCTTGAGACGTGTCCTAAGGTACAATATGTTTGGCTGTCCCGAGGTACAATCACCCCGTCGCGACGGGCTCAACACGACACGTCCTGTAAGAAAAACTAAAATGGTGGTCAATCTAGACGCACTATCATTATTGTTTCATTACCAAAATATTTAAAATACTTCTCTTTTATAACAAAATAAAATTCAGTTGATTATTTTTACACATACAGAGACAAAAATTGAAATTAAAATGAAGAAAATATTTACTTTGGCGTCATGAAATTTTCTTTTTTTCACAAAATCATCAGAAATTAGTAGTGTCCCAAGGTACAACACTCTCCCCTGATATATATTGTAAGCTTGAAAATATTTCTTTTAAATTAAAAAATTTTAATAATGTATAGTCAACTCTCGATAACTCGAAGTTCTAAGAGACCGGTTTAAAACGTTTGAGTTATGGGAAGTTTCCAAAACAGTCTCAAGAGTTTTGAACCCAATGAACACTGTGAGATAAAAGAATATTCGAGTTATAAGCTTCGAGTTATCGAGATCAGAATTTATCATAATTGACAATATCGTTTATAAGCCACCAAGCATGTTAGCTATCTTTGCAAGTATCGCGGCAAGAAAGAGTATCAAATTATGATTTTGTACCAATAGTTAGTACGTTTTTTCAAATTTTTAACTTCTGGAAGGGGGCTGCAATATATTGCAGACATTTCGCATGTTTCAACCATTGAGAAGAGCTAAAATGGACGGAGTGAAGACATGAAACCAAGACCTCAAGTCATGTGACAGATTTTAAAGCAGAGCATTGAAAGAAATCGGATTTCTTTCACTTGTTTCACGCAAAACATGCCAACCCTTCGTCGTTGTTGAGTCACGTGACTTGGCGTCTTTGGGTCAGCTTTTCTAAGCCAATGATTGGACTTTTTCCCTCCATTTTAATTCCTGCTCTTAGGTTTCAACAGAAAAAATAAATAAAAAGTATTAAGTTTTACAAAACTATTAATGAAAAATGTAGACTTCATTTTTTTTTTTAAATGTATTTTCGTTCCCTTCTTGTTGAGCGGAAATTTGAAATGGCAGCTGTAATAAAACTAAGAAAGCTAACATTTTGCGTAATCTCACCTTAGGGAGCTCCTACCAATGCACCCATTGGTTGAGAGATCGATATCAGTAATAATTAAATTGTATCATTATTATTCACCATTTAATTTTCAAATATATAACTCTTAATTGTCAATAGCAATTACGCTTTAGTTATTGCTTTGTAAAGTTTTTGTGAACTTTACGGTGTGCGGTCAGAATTATAAGGACAGCAGAAAATTGCACAGAAAATAAGTTTTTTCTGAAATAATTCAGTGAAAATCATACACAAAGTGCCTTTTTATGCTAGACATCGTAGTGAAAAGCAGAAGATTTGGAAATATAAGATATAAATGCTTTTCCCTGATTAATAGAAAAATGTGACTGTTAAAACTGGACAAAATTATAAGGACAACGAGCATTTCGCCCTGAAAAACCCTAGTAATTAATAATTTCCCCCTTTTTTTTCAGTCACTTTTCTGTCTTGAAGTTATGGAAGTTGAAGAACGTTCTTGAAAAATTTAACCCTGGCTTTTTCGATGAAGAAAATAAGTCCTTTCCTGTTTTGACATTTAATGCCATTTTTTTTATACTTCGGGTGCCAGAATGCCTCACAAAGTTGCCATTAAGCCTTTCGTCAGGCCAGTACAGTAATTTCACGGAATAAGCATTAAACAATGAATTTGAGGTTTAAGAAACATGCAATTACTCATTATCCTGTTGGAACAACTTGATTAAAATATTTATTAACGGTGTTTTTGGTTAAAAAATACTGCTCAGTACATCAACATCACTCTCAGAATTCATTCTACCATGCACAAAAAACATTGGTGTAGTTTCCGTTCGTAGCGAAACTTCCACAGACCATTACTGAGCCGCATCCAAATGTTTGCGTCGAGATTTTATTTTTCTTCACAGAGATCTTACCAGAAGAAGCAAAAACCATCTTGTCCATCCTAATTAAACTTTCTCGCATCAGAAAAGATTGCACTGTTCCAATTTTTACCCATAACTACGCATTTTTGGCAACGCTCAATCCTTGATCTCTTATGATTTTTTTTAGAATCGGTTGTGACACTTGTTTCACGTCATTAAACTTTTTCTTTTTTTGTAAAACATGTTGAACGGTTCGAGAACTGCATTGTAACATGTTTGCTTCCTGGGTGCAAGCTCGTCTCATTGTCATTTGCTTTACACTTACAGAAACAGAAGATTCCCAACCTGTTCATCTTTGTGGTCCTTATTTTCCGAGATTCTTGAGAAAACTCTAAATGACCGATCTTTGTCTATTCAGATTTGTTGCTGTTTGACGTATATATATTATTCTTAATAATTAAGATGCGTTGTCGTGAAGTTTTTCAAGCAACCACTTTCGTTTTCTCTAATTCTTTAAGTTAAGTACCCAGCATTAAACTAGAATGTGACGTCCCCAATCATTTACTGAGCATTTATATTGTTATTTAGTGCAGTGTGCAGAACAAAAACAAGTTTTGCTTTTTAAAACACACAAATCTAATTGTCCTTATAATTTTGTCCAAACAACAGGACAGTATTAATTCAAGCTTCATTGTATGGATACGAAATTTCTATGTATTTCCAATAAATACTAAAAAACGTGTCGTTTACCATTAGTTTCTATCATAAAATTTGCATAACTTTCCGACCAAATGCAGCCAAGATCAGGGGATTTTTCTTTTGTTCTTATAATTTTGCCCACCATTGTATTATAAGTAGAAATCATTAAAATTCAGAATATTGAAGGAATAACTAGAAGACGTGCGAGTCACTTCATTTTACATTGAACCTGTAACCCCCAACCACGTGAACGTTTACCCTTTTTTAAAGACAAAAACTGTATGAGTTTCTTAACCCTGATGTGTCTTTAGGAAAAAAAAAAAAAAAAAAAAAAAAATTTTTTTTTTTTTTTTTTTGCTTTGCTCACTAACATTTGAGCAGTAGTTAGATTAAGCTCTGTCAATTTAGTTTTACATTCAGTTTTAGTTTCTGAATATTTTTTCTTTCTTTCTTTTGAGAGAAAACATATTTTAAAAGCGCGGGTGTTATACTCCATGAAGCTAAACGGATACAACTAGTACAATTTTAGGTCATTTGTTTGCAAGTAATTTCTCTCTCTCTCTCTGTCTGTGTGTGTGTGTCTGTTTTTTTTTGTGTGTGTGCGTGTGTGTGTGTGTGTCTGTCTGTGTGTGTGTCTGTCTGTCGTGACGTCCACCGACCTCCGCGCTTGGTACTCTTCCTGGAAGGTGGCGAACTCCGCCGGCTCCTCGTCTTTGCCCATGTCTCTGGGAATCGACTTTCTTTACACCAGACCCTCCTGATTTTACACAAGTTCACACACTTGAATTTACTCTTTAGGCAAGAATAGCAACCAGCATGTTCCGTCCTTGAATTTAAATTATGTTTTTTGCAGTTATGATTGCGATAGGAGTCATTTGTAGTAGCATGATCTAACAAGCGAGGTCATATCGCAGTTCGTGGTTGCGAAAAATATATACAATTTGAATTCAAGGAGTCAAAATTCAAATTAATGCTAGGAGCAGGATGCTAGAGGATGCGTTCTGGATGTATTTTTTCTTTTCTTTTTTCTTTTTTTTTTTTTTTTTTTTTTTTTTTTGCTCCAAGTACCCGTATACTTTCAGACTTTTGGGCTAGATTTTTTTTTATGTAAAAGTTACGTTTGTATTTCCTTCAAAAGTAAATAAATAGATTATACAGTAAAGTTCCAGTTATGCGCCGTAGAAGGGTTGGCGAATGGCGGATAAACAAAATTGGCTGATAATAGAGAGAGTTATAATAATGAAGAAATATAGAAAATACACTAAAATAAACGTACGAATAGATTTAATGCCATTGAATTACATACGAGCATTTTTGAATGGGAGAGTTAAGAAGGAGTGAAAAAAAAATGCCGGTTATCTTTCTCTGCTTTCCTAATGTATCTTAATTTTTTGCTGCCAAGTTTCGCCATCTCTGGATCATCATGATGTCAACAACTCTAACTTCTCTTGCCTCTCAACGTATGTAGTGGCTGCCACAAAAATTTTACCCCCACACATACACACTCACTGACGTCTACAAGATATCCGCAGACTTTGTTTTCAACGATTTTTGTTGCATTAATTAATTAAATAAAAAGCATAAATGCATGGAACGTCGGAGAACCGAAGTGCACGTATCCGGGACGCTACTGTACTCTCATACATGTGGCTTCCACTAATATATTTCCACTTTCTCGAAACTGAACACTAAATATTCATATTTTTGGTAGGACATCCCTCTCATTCATTAGGTTTCCACTAATATGTTTGACTCTTTCAAAGTTAATCACAATATGCGATTAAATACATTTAAAACTTCCACAAATATTTATAATTTTTGGTTCGATATTCCTCTGAATCATTTGGTTTTCACTAATATATTTGATTCTCTCAAAATTAATCACTATGCGATTAAAAACGACTAAAACTGCCGTAAGTATTTATAATTATTAAAGGATTTTCCCGCCTTTTTTATTGGTTACTACTTTAATCTTAATGGTAATGATGCTATTAAATTTTAAGCGTGATCTCGGCATTAGCGTTAAAAAAAAATAAGCCTGAAACAGCCGAAAAGAGAAAAAAAAATGTTTTTCTGTATTTTTCTCACCAGTCGTTTAAATCTTTCCTTGTTATTAAATAAATTATTATATAATTGTAACCATTCAGCGAGCACTTACACCGTATTAATGTAAATGTGAAAATAAATTGCTTTTTTTCGAAAATGGCTTAATCAATTTGAAATCGAGCAATTAATATTACATTTCCTACAAGGCCATCTAATTCATACGAATGCATTGTTACGGATTCGAAATAAAAATTATATCAATGATTTTTTTGCTTGTCTGCCTTTGTGTCAATTGCTGCTTTGAAACTGTGTGCCCTTTGTTTTTGTACTTAATATTTTTGTTAATTGCTGCATCTTTTGTTTTTAAACTGCTTTCTTGCGAGTCAATATCCATCAGATGTGTTTAACAAATAGTTTTATGTTTATTGGAGTCACTATTTATTTAAAGTAAATAGTCTATTGATTTTTGTTAATAATTCTTACGTGCGTTTTCTGTGTTTAGTTTTCCAAATGTTTTTTTTTTTTTTTTTTTTGCCTTCCCAAATTGGATATTGTAATGTGCAATTAGAGTTATATGGGTAAAAATAGTGCAGTAACTCATTTTATTAGTGTTCGTAACCTTTATGAAGGTACTCGTAACATAAGAGAATCTGTATCAAATTCTCAAAAATGTATTTAACTACCTTGTTGGTTTTAACTCTTTACATTAGTACAAATTTTTCAAATGCAACGCATAAGAGAAAAGAATTAAAATATTTTATGAATTACGACGCATGCATAATTTTTCTTTAGCTTTTAAAAACATCAAATATTCCAAATTCATCAAATCAACACTGGAGAATTTCAAATAACGTTAAATTTCGAATTTTCTCAAATGACTGTTGTAACATTTAAAATGAAGTAGAATTGTTCTGAAACTTGGTTTCGCATGTTATTCGTGTTTCTAAAAATGTCAGGCTCAAGCACAGGCATCTGGTGCACCAAAAAGGCGCATGATCCAAGAAGATGGGGGTGGGAAGAGGTGGGCATCGCGTCAGAAGTTGACATTGTTTTATAAAATTACGTTATATTATAGGACTTTAAGGTCATTTATCTGTTAAATAAACAAACTTCCTCCTTCGAATTGAAAATTCAGTCTTAACCTTTACGAAATAACGTCAGAAAAAGAAACTCTGCGCGAGTTTATTAAGTCAATTCTAATTCATTTAAACACGTAAATCGAATAACATTATCAATTTTCAGTCTATCATAAATTCTAAACTTAAAAATAAAAGTTTAAGGATAAGACCATTTTACTTTTGAAGTAAGGGGGCAGCTAACCTCCTTGCCTCCACGTTCGAGCAGCCCATAAATTCAACCTTCGTGTTCCATAAAAAGGTCTATTTATTTTGTCTCGATCATTTCATGCAGAAAGGAAAATGTTAAGAATTTTTAAACGGTGTTATTAAAACCTGTGCAACATAACTTGATTATAAAACGCCCAATTTTAACTGAGTCCTCAACAGCATAGTGTTCTAAGCCCTAATCTATGATGTACTTAGCAAACACTAACTTCAAAAAGCCAAATTATGTGCATCAGCTTTAGCCGAAATGTAAAGACGTATATTCTTTTAAAAAAGCACTTAAAATATAAACCCTGTAGAATCAACTTATATTTTGAAATAAATATGCATAAACCCGCGAAGAATTCTAGTAGACGACGGAATTTTTGCGTGTTGAATGGCTTTAAAGTTCTCTTGTTAGATTATTTATTAAACATAAACAAATGTGTTTTGCAATCTTTTCTGTTCTTTAAGGTCCAGCAAGTTTCGATAAATATTGTCATAAAGGATTATCGTTAAAATTGTAAAAAGATCATCTCATGTACACACAAGCAGTAAGTTTCATTAATTAGCTATTTTTAAAAGTAGCGTTTTTAAAGCTTTGTTTAAAGGAAGAGTCGAAGTCATTATGAAAATGTCTCAAAGATCTTTTTTAGTCTCAAAAATTAGCATAAAACGTGTGACTTAAGTTCCAAGAAAACAGTTCAACTATTTTGGAAGAATTTTTCAATACCTCGAGATTACAATACATTGAGATGAGTATGTTTCGAATTTTTACCTCTTCCAATATCATTGTTGTAATTCTCTTGATGATTATTAATTTAAAAATTATTTTTTCACACCTAATGAAGTCCATTTATACTTCTTTTAAAACGTTTAATATTCCAACAAAACTTATTTTCTCTTTCAGAGAACAAATTGTTGAATAGTTGCCATTTCAATTTTTTTCAAAACACGAAATTTTATTCAGAGGAGTCGATGTAATGAACTCAATGAGCAATGATTTCGCGCTTTTCATATAAAAGGCCAACCATAAATGTCACACATTTTTTTATTCTACCGAAACTGGACTATCTCGGTAATTCGACAATTATTTTCCTCATGATTTGCCCAATTCTAATTTAATGTGTTTAAACCTCTCTAACTTGACACACATTTGCAAAAACCCCTATAAATCGACATCAAATTGCTATTGTAGTCACAATTTTGCTACCAACATTCCTTCATATTTACCTTTTCTCAGAACTTTACGCTGCGGTTTCTAGGTCACAGTCAATCCTTTTCTGAAAGCTTTTTCAGAGAATTCCATCCTTTCTAAGGGGAGTCAGTCACCACGCTATGAGCTGTTGGTGAATTCTAAAAGGTTAGGAAAGGAGATAAATGTACCCATGGAAGTCCTTTAGAGAAAGAAAGCACCATGACATGTTTTGCACATGCTGCTCACATGTTAAGAGCAGGACTTTTTATCTTAAGCAGATCTGACTGACAAGAAGCTTTTTCACCTCTTTTCAAAAATTATGGATTCGTTCCTCACGAGGGGTTCAAATTATATAAGTGGTTTTGTAATGTATTTTTGAAAAAAGGAAAATGAAAAGGAAATTTATTTACTTGAGTTAATTTTCATAACGTGAATGTTAACATTAGTAAGTAGGTGATTCAGAAGTTAGGAATTAAAATGATGGAACCTCAGTAAGTTGACTTCCGCTTAAGTCGACATGTTTTCATGTTCCCTGGGGGTGTCGAGTTATCGAGGTTCCACTGTATATGATCTACCTTCCCCCACTTTTTCACAAAGTGTCACACTCAACCTTACCCCCCCTCCCCTTGTTACACGACACTCTGCATTACATAAAATGCACTAATATAAAAAGAGATGCGGTTTTTCCGACCAAAACGCTTTCGACGTCTCCCCCCCCCCTCTTCCCCATCCCTCCTTCTTCCAATCTGTCACAATTTCATGAACAATTTTCTTCTCAAAGCGTGACATCATTTGTGGCCGACCCCGAAACTATTTCAAATGTAACACAACACAGATAATCTTTCCGAATAAAATACTTTGCATTACTCGCGATAAAAGTAATAAATTTATTTTCCGAGAGTAATTCTTTGTCTGAATCACTTTATTACAGCTTAATATCAACCAACTAGCGCAAAATATTTCTAAAATTTCCTAGACATTTTATGGTGCCACGTAAATTAACTTAACTTCTACGTTCGAGTTTAGCTGCCCTCAACTTTCCTGCTCCAATCTAAAGAACAAACTGTTGAAAAGAGCTGCCACAGATGCGGCTTCCCAACTTGTTACTTTGAATTTCTTTCGAAAACAATACATTCCTTAGAGACTTTCTTCAAAGGCGGCTCGATTGCCTCATTTCAGATCCTTCTTCACAAAAGGAAGGCGGAAAAGCGCTCGCAATGATTTCTGAGGAAAGAAACTTCGTTTGGAGGAGCAGGAAATTTGCTTTCTTCTTCCGGGTAAGGCCGCAGTTGTATTACCATAAAATAAAATCGCTATCCGCCTTTTTAAATAGAGTACCACTACTTAAGGTATTGGTAATTTCAATTTTATGAATTCTTTCATGTGGTTTGATTTTTCAAGCGGTTAATATTTGTTTCGTCATAAATCATATCCTGGCATTCCAAATTAGGTTGTGCGAACATTGAATGAACAAATAACGACCTTTGTGCTGAAAACTAAATGAATCAATTAACCAACGTTTTGGAGCACAAAAATTGCAAATTACTGCAGACACGTGTTTTGTTGTTACAATTAACACCTTTTTCAATGCAAAGAAAGTGTGAGCTTCTGGATGAAAAGCCATCCGAGGAAAGCAACACCGTAGAACAGGAGACAGTATAAAAATCAAAAAAAAAAAAAAATCAAAAAATGCCCCCAATTTTTTGAATCTTGATTTTTGGGAATCTTTCCACATCCTAAGGAACCGGTCTAATTTAATTTACGATCTTACTGCAATTCCATATTTTTCTTCTGTGTGGGATCTATTTTTGTAAATGGTTTTGTTTTTCTATTATTTTTATGTAAACTTCTGTACATTTCTTCTTTTTATTTATTTATTTATTTATTGCTTTCTTCTATCATATTGTGATCAACTAATTCCAATTTGTTTTTTGTTCACTCTGATTTTTTTTCTACATTTCTCCATTTGCTACATTGCTTCCGAACATAATTTTTCCCGTCGGTCAATTTATTGCAAATTTATTCCGATTGGTTTCACTTGTAAACAGTTTGCACTGTTTGTAGGATTTCTTGGAAAATTACTACTAAACGGTTTTTTCCTGATGGAATTATATAGTAAGATTCTGCTCAAGGTGTCTTCTTTTTTTTTTTTACATTCCATTTTTGGTATTTATACTCTCCCCTGTTCCAGTGTAGCTTTCCTCGGATGACTTTTGAAAAAGGTGTTCCTTGTAACACCGAAACACGTGTCTGCAGTAGAATGAACAGTTAGTATTTTTTTTCTTTTATTTTTGAATTGGGTTTTTGTGTTTTTTAAAAGTAAAATAAGAAGTAACAACATAAACTCAAAATTGCAGATTAAACTGCAGACACGTGTTTCGGTTACAAGGAACATTTTTTTCAATCCCAAATAAGTGATTTTATTAATGAAAAGATATCCGACAAGCGCTTAAAGGTCTTTTGTCGGATGTCTGTTCACTAGTTACAGTTTCCTTTTTTTTTCATATTTGCTGGCATTTGGATAAACACCATTGCATCAAATGGAAATTATTTCGTTTAAATGCAGTAGCGATTTGCTGTAGAAGTTTAACATCTTTAGACTATTGGATTTTATTCATTGTATATTAAAAAAGTCTATTTCCAGCAATTAGATATCATGCTCTGTTAACAACATCCCTTTAAGGATCTGGAACACAACAAATTTTGGAATTTATTTTTTTAATCATTTAAAAAACTTTTCCTTTTTTTCTGCTTAAAAGAATGTTTGAATCTTGTTTCTATCTTAATTAGAACGAAAGATATAATTATTTTTGTTGCATGCATTCAACTAATATTACACTTAACTTTCAAATTTTAAACGCGTTTTTCTCCATGATGCAATTTTGTTCGATTTTTTTATATTCAAACTCTTATAAATCGAGAACTGATAAAGATTAAGTGATGAAATTTGGAGCATATCTTTTTAAAGATATTAATATATTTTTTTCTGCAAATTTAGAAGAAAAAATTTTACCACAAAAAAAAATATGATTTTTAAAAAAGAGTAGCCTCTAATTTTTCGAAATTTTTCTTCAAATATTTTCTATTTTTTATTGAATTATTATTTTTTAAATTGCCGAATAAAATTAAAATTTAGATGCTTATGCATAATTTTTTGAAAAAAGTTTGAAAAATGACCAAGAATATTTTGAGTGGCGATCAATTTAAAGCAACCCCATTAAAAAAATAATAAACAAAAAATAATAATATTTTAATCATGATTTTGTTAATTAAATAAATGGTGAATTAGAGCAAAAAATTCCAAAACTCTAAACTGTTCAATAAACTTTTTTTCAAAAGGTGTCCCGGTCCCTCTTGAGACAGCACTCACATCTGTTAAGAACTGTTCTCCAAAATGGAGAATGTTAAGTGAAAATTCGGGAATCGAGTTTCTAAGACTCTATCTGAAGAGTTCACTTCGAATTGCTTCATTACACATCATCACTTCATCGAACTTTAGAGTCAAATCGCACCATTTGTTACGGAGTTTGGCGGGCTAAATTGATTTTAGCTACCAGTTTATAGGTAATCTCAGGTTCAATGAAAGAATACCAGTCTCCAGCAGCTCAATATTATTCTAGACTAATGAGTCCAAAGCGAGAACGAAATTGCAGTCTCTTGATTTTATAGCCGAGTTGTTGCTGTATTGCATGTTCTTATAGTAGTACCTAAAAGGGGTTTTTTTTAGAGAGAGAGAAAGAGATTTCGCTATGTCATATCATATGTGTGCTAAGTCATATCTGGGTCATTCTACAAAAAAACGCGCTTTTTTAGGTCCAGGGTGGTTAGTTTCAAAAATATTTATTTTTAAGCACCTTTTTATGAGATTTAGAAAAAAATAACAAATTTTGAAAATGATCAATACAAATCAATGTTATAAATTTTTTACATGTTTTTTCTCTGAAAGGAGGGATACTTTTATGCCTCAGTTACATGTCCAAACACATTTCTTCTCATGTACTTTTTCATTTATTTACTCAGATACAAAAAAATATAACAGATTTAATAGTGAAATTTGAATCATTTGATGTTTTTTCAATAGGTTAAAAGAATTATGTCATAAAATAAAAGAATATATAGCATTCATAATCTTTTGAATCACTGTCACAGTATTTCTTGTATCCTCCGTTCAGTATTTTATTAAGTAATAGAATTTCCTATAGACGGCAGTACTGGCAGCTCATTACAGGGGTTTAGAATCACAAGTTAGCCCTTTTCAACTCTGGGTCTTCATGGTGAAGCTAAAGAACTTTGTGCGGAAGAATTTCAGCATTATTTCCTTTGAAGTCAAATAGGTCCTTAACTTTGTGTATCCTCCATTCTTGATTAAAAAAAGGAAAGAATTGTTTGTGTACAAAAAAAAATTTTATACTTAAAATTGAATCACTTTTTTAAAAGTAAATTCTAAATAACATGTTGCGTTAATCCTAAATCAACACAATGTGCATAGCAAAACATAAGTATTTGTATCCTCCATTTCTGTATCCTCCATTACAGTATAGATTTAATGGAGGATATACAATCAGAAATGGAGCATACAACTTTCTTTAAAAATCCATTTTAAGAAAGATGTGTACATTTTAATCAGTTCAAATCGTGTTACTCATACAAGATGCAATGTTTATTTAAATGAAAAGTTTAAAAATAACATTTAAAATGTATATTTACTATCCGTTGTCCTCCGTTCACATCCAAAATTTTAACTACAAAAGAAAGTTACAAAATAACCAATAAAGAATGTAACTAACTATGTGAGAGTAAAAATTTGCCTGAAAGGAACAATATAAATTAACTTTTTAAAAAATTGGCGAAATTTTTTTCATGAATTCCAATCTTCAAAAACCTACGTTTTTTGTACAATGACCCATCCCCAGGAGTCTTATGTGAGAATTAGTCGAATATTTTGATACAGTTTTTCTAAAATAATAATAGTAATAATAATATGGAAATCGTAGTTGATGCAGTCTGACAAGCAGTTGAGCAACTGACTTTAAAATGATTTCATGTGTGTGTATGATACTTAGAATAGATATTTCACAGATATTTAGATGTACAGGCATTCCTCGTGTAACACGGTACTTGTACAGCACGGTTTCGACATTTCATGGTACCAAATTTGCTATTATTATAACACGATTTCGATGTTACACTGTACAAAACTTGAATTTAATACTTCATGGTTTTGATATAAAACGAATAGTATCTTTAAGAGAGGTATAATTTAATTTCTGTTTAATGCATTCTGTTAATGTTTGATAACTCTAATAAGTTTTTACTTTGTATTTATGAAACTTGGTTTCGATATAACACGAAACGCGGTTTCGATACAACACGATACATATTGACATGATTTTTGCTATGTACATGAATAATTAGTGTAAAAAATAAGTTAAAAAGTTATTTTTAAAAAAGTCTCGTATAACACGGTTTCGATACTATATGGAACGAATTAACCGTGTTATACGAGGGACTCCTGTATTCAATACAATTTTTTCAAACCTCTATTTATAAACCCGAACATGAAGCAATTTTAGCACATTTTCCATCCAAATTTTTTTTAACTTAATATTGCTTGAGAGCATGTTGAACACAATGTTTAGCTGATAAGTGTGTGGGTGATAAAAATCATAATTGGCCTTTATTGCTGCAACTATTTTTCTATTATATGACCGAAAAAAATCATACAATAAAAATAATTTTAAAAAAGAAGTTGTTATAAAAGAATGAAAATGATTGCCTAAATGTGTGCATAAAAAGTTGAACTTAATTACTTGTAATGTATCGAATACGCCTTGTAGAAACTGTAGGTAATACATGGTAATTAAATGGAAACATTCAATTTAATTGTTTTTTCAAATTAATAAATTTATTTTTTTCTTTTTAATAAATTTTTCAAATAAAGCAATTTTATTATTTTTTCTTCTAAATCAGCAGCTCAAAACAACTTTTTCACACGACAATCTTGCAGCTAGCAGAGGTTTATGTCCTAATTATGTAATAGAAAATTAAAAAACTGAATTGTGTTTATACAATAAGGTGGTTCAAAATAATTTTTTCTTTTCAAGCTTAGTCCAGGACGCTCCTTATTTTATTATTTTTTAGACTTACTAATAGCATTATTCTGTAAAAAGTTTAGCTTCTTACTCAAATTTTAAGAGGGTGCTAAATGACCTCTTAATTTAACATTAGCCGTACTATAGAAAATGCTACAAGTTAAGAAACTTTAATTTCCCCAGCTATTTTTTGTAAGTAATTTTTTTAATGCAATGTATTTTTGAACCACCCTATTATGCAATATCCAGAAAGTATAAAATATATTTGATTTGATATTCTAATCTTTTTTATCC
This sequence comes from Uloborus diversus, assembly GCF_026930045.1. Classification (NCBI taxonomy): domain Eukaryota; kingdom Metazoa; phylum Arthropoda; class Arachnida; order Araneae; family Uloboridae; genus Uloborus; species Uloborus diversus. The sequence goes on along the minus strand of NC_072738.1, from coordinate 44,210,988 downwards.
ACAATCGCTGAACATATTTTTTGATTTTGCTCCCATGTATTTTTCAAATTATAGGTTTTTGGAGCAATTTACATTTTGAAGCATCTACGTCTATTTTTCTATTTTCATTGTTATAACTCAAAGCGATTTATTACGACCTGACGTATAGTGTGACCATATAATTTTTCTTTATTTCGTGAAAATTTCATCAATTCACAATATAATTTTCTTGCAACGTAACTTTTTATAGGCAGCAACAACAACTTGCTACTTTCGAAAAAAAGTTAATTTAAATAAAATTATTTTCATATAAATTATCATAAACACTCAAAACTGTTTTTATGTTATGCGGTAGATAGGGAGAGCATTAAAAAAATCGCACAAAAAAAATTGTTCGAAACTTTACGAGTAGCAGTAAAGTTGGTTTCGCAACATAGTTAAAAAATATTTTTTATGCGGTGGATTGGGACCTCATAAAAAAAAGTCTCTCATAGAAAATTATCCAAAAACTTACAAAATAATCTTTCAACGAAATCAATATAAACCAAGTGATGATAATTTTTGCCGAGTAGTCGGACAAAATTTCCTGAATAAGGAAATTTTTGGGAGGTCTCAGTGACTTCCCATCTGGATGCCTATGACGTCACTTAAAGATACTACCTCGGACTCGTTTTAAAAATAATTTCGTCCATTGAGTCCCAATCTGATTGAAATTTTCATACACCGCACAAAAAGAGTTCGCAAAAAAAAAAAAAAATGCACGAAAAAAACTCGCATAAAAACAGGTTTGGGTACATTCTCAAAATTGAGATAATTCAAAAGCTGAAAACAAACTATTCAAATTTTTTATATTCACCGGTAAGTAGACGCAATAAGTGGTTGTGATAAATTCCAACAGTGCAAAGCTCTTTTTCTAGACAGGAGAATTTGAGCACTTACCGGCAAATCAAACTTCCAAGAAAGTAGATGTCCACCCTATCTACCGTTCTTTCCCCCCATTAGTTCTGAAACTGCTGAGAAGAGAGGAAAGCCGCGATATCAGTACTCGAAAGGATGTGTTTCGGTCATCTATGAAACGTAATTGTGAGGATAACTTACGAAAAGTCAATTACTCGACTAATCAGTGTGAAAAGATAACAAAAATGTCATTATCTTAATGATGAGGTGGTCCAAAACGATAAGATAATGGTTGGTTCCATCGATGTAATTACTTATTAATTACAGCCGTTTTTTATTACTTTTCCTTTTTCTTAATCAAGACTGCTTATTGCTTGTACTTCACCTTGTTGCTGACGTTTGTCCACAAATATATCTGTACCTCAGAGCCAGAGTGACGTAAGTCCTAAAATTGCGATTTTCTGTTTATTTGTTCATTGTTTGTAGAAACCTACTACGCATCGAGCCATGTGAACGTAATTCTCGAGCCATGTGAACGTAATTCTTAAAAAAAAAATATTTTTTTTAATTTTTTGCCAGGGTTAAAAGAGCGCGCGTCCCAGCCTTTGCATGGGCCAGAAAAAAAATTCTCCCCTCTAAAATTATCATAATGTGACTAACGTCCTTCTGGTTCTGAGGTACAGATAGTACCTTTTGATTGGTGGTAGAAATTAGCGTCACAATTTTTGGCTTGACTGATGCATTAAATCCTCTGGAATTAAATCGTGAGCTTTTTTTCGTATTTGCTGGTTCGTTTCATTGTACTCCACAGATTTCAAAAGTATAAATTTTAACTACAAAACCAGAAAAATAACTACCAGAAACGGAGATTGGGGATGAAAAGTGAGGGGGATGGGCAAAAAATAGACAACTTAAAACCGTAGGATTTTTACCGGCAGAAAAAAAAAAAAAAAAAAAAGTACAACATTTTGCTAAGGCTGGTTTTATTAACAAAATAAGTTTAATTTATGCTTAACTTACGTTTTTCTTAAGTTTTGATGAATTATGTACATAATAAATTTCCCGAAGAAACACTTAGACATGAATTGGACATTATTTACCACAAAGTATTTTGAGATGTCACAATCACTTTGGTAATAATTTCATTAAGCAAGTCTGGCTTGTTTAAGTAAAACAATTAATTTACTAATATCTAAACAATAAATACATAAACTAAAAGTTACTGGTTACGCTAAATAATGCTTCGTAAACAGATATACTAAGTAAAACAAATAAATAAATATGATCTGAAAATTTCGACATTTCCGCTTTTTTATAATTTCTAATTTTGATTCTTAAATTGGAAAATATAATAAATAAATGAACCATAAAAGGTTGTGGAGGAGGCGGTTGACCCCCCTTCCTTGCCCCCCCCCTCCATTTCCGCGACTGACAACTACAAAGATTTTGAGGATCATTGATTTACTTCGAAAATACATCTTGTAACAATAAATACTACGAGCAAAAAACCCTAAAACTTGCATTGCGTTTATTATATCCCCAAAAAATGCCCAAATAAGTTCCTTTAGAAAGAAATGTCTTAAAATAATCCCCCCTCCTCCCTCCGCTTTCTTTTCTAATATTTCTGAAAAATTAGTTTGAAATACTATGCCTTTTTTCTACTTTTTTTTTTTTTTTTTCAAGCATGAAATTAGATTCTTTATGTAATACTAAGTTGAAACTAGAAGAAAACTAACTAAAAACTATCTATAATTTCAAAAAAAGGTATCTATAAAGCTAGCTAACAACTAAATACAAAGTTTAATTACCTCAATATTTCCACAATAACTTTTCCGCAAAACGACAAGAAACAAATACATACTTAGTTTGTTTGAAATGGTTTAAAAATTATCTTTTATGCTGCTTTTATCATACAAAACTGTTTAAATAGGCCATTTATTCGTAACAATAACTTACTTTACAAAGGAAGCTTCAAATTTAAACTTTTCATAGAATGTTGAACTTCAAATTGAAAAACAAAAATGAAGGGAATTCTATTCGAAGTTATTTTCCAACAAAGGACTGATGAAAAATCCAAAACAACAAATACTTTTCAAGTGCTAATTGATTTTAGCAAACAATTTAGACAACTTGGGAAACTTTCCTGAGGGAATTTATAAAATACTGCATGGGGGTTAGAAAGAAAACTGCTTCTTTGGAAAAACTTCGAAGTAAGAAGCTCCCAGTTACAAGTTTTCTATCTTCTTGTTTTGAAATAGTGTTTGAAGTAGAAGTATTAGGTGATTAGAAACTTTTTCTACAGCAATTACCTTAAACGCATGTATTCCAAATAAATTTTAAACATTGATTAAAATTATGGTTAGAAACACTATGATTAAAACAAATATTTTAGCAGGATAATTCAATGTATTCATTCAAAAAAAGTGAAGTAATAATAATAAACCATTAAATTTAAATTGCCGGACTACAGTTTTTAAGCTAAGTGCTCGGTAGTAAATTTTCCAAGTAATTTAATCCTTATATATTATTTCTGTAGCCTGTTTTTGGTTTCTACGCCAGATTTTCCTCAACTCTTGATCAATTTTTTTGACTTACACCTTATTTTAAAGCTTATGGTGCTGGCTACTGACGAAAAATAGACCCGCGGTCTAAAAATTGTTTTTTTTTCAGCCGAAAAACGTGTTTTAAAGATCCAGAATGAGGTTTAAGGTTAAACTTATAACTTTAACTTGCACTCTGACCGAGAGAGCTAAATAGCTTGATCGGCAGAGCGTTCTCCTCGTAACCAGGAGAATGCGTGTTCGGGCCCACGTCCGGACACTCTGCATCAAAGAATTAGAGCAATATCGCGCATTACACGAACACTTAATTAAGTGGATAACAAATATGAGGGAATAGAATAAATGAGAAGGAAACGCTCCTTGCTGTTATGAAAACTTGACGTGACTTTGTGCTAAATTACTTCTTTTTTTTTCTTAAGCTTTGACTCTGGTAAGAAAATTAAAGCATAATGAAAGCGAAAATATAAGTAACAGGTTTAAGATTTCAGACTACAATAAAATTGTTTTTTGTTCGGAAAAAAATAATGAATCGTATATTGAAATATATTCTTCTAATGAGTTTTTGACTCATTGTACAAATAAAAAAATTACTACCTCAATTTGACGGGTAAAATGTATATTTTTTCCTTCTTTTTGCAAAAAAAAAAATAGCTTATCACATTTTTACTACATTCGAAAAGCTACGCTTAAAGAAGAGCATAGTTCAATTTATTTTGTATTTTAACCGTGCTGTTAAATGATGGACACGTGCTGCCATCTAAGTCATAACGGTTCAAGCAGCCTGCGGTAACAAATTGTAAAAATTTTAAAAAATGAAAACATTTTTCTTCAATATCTTATCTTATATATTTTTCCCCTCTTATTTTAAAACTTATCACTCTGGCTAATGACGAAAAATAGACTTACGGTCGAAAAATCAAGTATTCGAGAACGCCCCTTGCTGTTTCAAAACCTTGATGCAGCCTGTAGTTCTTATGCATTTTTTTTTTTTTTTAAGCAAAGCTCTAATGCAGTTTTCCATTTTTTTTACGTCGCTTTCGGCAAAAAAAAAAGAAAAAAAAATAGCCTGTGTGTGTGTGTTCATATTTTAATAAAGCTTAAAAGCACTGGACTTAGTTGTTCGGTTAAATTGATAAATTTTTTTCGGTAGAGCGTTCGGTTATAAACTATCTGAACTTCGGGCAAGTTTGGGCTGTCCGACATAATATCAAATTTATATTAGTATTACTCATTACATGTACTCATAACATACAAACGTAATAAAATAAATGCAGTGGGAATGCTACTTGGTGTTTCGACTCCTTTATGCAAGCTACAGTTATCATTCGGATAAGTTGACTGTTAATCGAAGGGTGTTCTTCCTTTTTTTAATGCTTTGACTCCATCCAGACCACTAAGCATAATGTAAGTAAAAGAAAAGCATTAGATTTACCTCAAGGGAATCCTTTTTGTGCAGAAAAACATTTTCATTATATGCTGAAATGTAGATTTTTCTAATAATAGTGTTCAACCTTTTGTACAAATGAAAAAAAAAAATACGCCGGCCAAATTGAAACTATGAGTTTCACCCAGTAAATTTTCTACTCCTCTGTTTTCTGCTGAAAAAAAAAATACATTTTGTCTACGTTCGAAAAATTACACTTAAAAAACGGATTCAGGTTAACTGGTTTTGGTTTTGAATTTTAAGTGTTCGATTAAAAGAGGAACATGTGCGGGAATTTAAGCCGTAACGGTTAAAGCAGCCTGCTATGGGAAATAGTTCAATATTCAAAAATAAAAACACTTGTTTTCAATCAAATTTATTACTTCTCTGGAATGTTTGTTTCAATTCCTACGTGAGATATTCGTCATCCCATGTTATACGAATAATTTTAAATCGTATTATGCTGGATAATGACAAAACATAGACGCATAATCTGATTACTTTTTTTCGGCAAAAAGCTTTTCTGCTGTTTTTTACTACGCATTCCTTCAATGAATAGCATTCGAAAAGGAAGGCGCAATTGCTAGGTTTGTTGGAGTGTTCGTGCTGTTAATCAAAATGGCGCCAATTCGAATCCGTGCCAATAAATATCTCTTTAATGTTTCTTTTTTTCCCGTCAGATGCTCATATGGGCAGTACTGTATTTGCCACAACCTGTTTTTTCGCATGCACAATTACTGCTTTTTCACAAGTCACTACTCAGCCACACTTTTAATGATATTTATTTTTGTATTGAAATTACGTACAACCAAAAGGTGAGCGATGATCAAATTATCACAACGTTGTATTTAACGAGGTTTTGTTACTGATGTATTCAAATTACATCCCTTTTCTTGTGCGCTTACTTTTTCCGTGTACTTTTTTTTTTGGTTCTTCATAATGTTCTTCCTTTGAAATTTTTAAAGAACGAAATGCCTTATGAAACGATTTGAAGCACCGTGCGGAGTTCCGCACGGGTCAACTAGTCCTTATATATTATTTCTGTAGCGTGTTTTTGGTTTCTACGCGAGATTTTCCTCAATCCTTGATCGATTTCTTTGATTTACACCTTATTTTAAAGCTTATCGTGCAGGCTACTGACGAAAAATAGACCCACTGTCTAAAACATGTTTTTTCGGACAAAAAAAACCTGTTTTAAAGAACCAGAGTGAGGTTTTCTTTTAAATTTATAACTTTAACTTGAACTGTTACCGACAGAGCTGAATAGCCTGATCGGCAGAGCGTTCGACTGGTAACCAGGAGAATGCGTGTTCGTTCCCACGTCCGGACAATCTGCGTCAAAAAATTAGAAAAATATCGCGCATTACATGAACAATGAATAACTAATATGAGGGAATACATGAGGTAGAAATGCTCCTAGCTGTTATGAAAACTTGATGCAACACGGAGCTAAATTGATACTCGATTGTAAAGTTTTTTTTTTAACTTTGGTTCCGGGAAGAAAATTGAAGCATAATGTAAGCGAAAATATAAGTATCAGGTTTAAGATTTCAGACTACATTGGAATTGTTTTTTTGTTCAGTAAAATATAATAAATTGTATGTTGAAATATAGATTCTTCTAATGCGTTTTTAACTCTTTGTACAAATAAAAAAATACTACCTCAATTTAAAGGGTAATATATATATATTTCTTCTTTTTGCAAAAAACAAATAGCGTATCACATTTTTACTACATTTGAAAAGCTACGCTTAAAAAAGAACTTAGTTCAAATTATTTTGTATTTTAACCGTGCTGTTAAATGATGAACACGTGCTGCCATCTAAGTCATAACGGTTCAAACAGCCTGCGATAACAAATTGTAAAATTTTTCAAAGATAAAAACACTTCTCGGCAAGAAAAAAAAAATAAAATTACCTGCGGGGTTTTTTTTTTTTTTTTTTTTTTTTTGCGGTAGAGCGTTCGGCTATAAACTGTCTGAACTTCGGGCCAGTTCGGGCTGTCCGACATAATAGCAAATTCACAGCAATATTACGCATTGCATGTACTCATAACATACAACAGATAACACACGTAATAAAATAAATGCAGTGGGAATGCTATTTGGTGTTTCGATTCCTTTATGCAAGATACAGTTATTATTCAGATAAGTTGACTGCTAATCGAAAGGTTTTCTTCCCTTTTTTTTAAGCTTTGACTCCGTCCAGACCACTGAGCATAATGTAAGCATAAAAAAAAGTATTAGTTATACCTGAAGAGAATCTTTTTTGTGCAGAAAAACATTTTCATTGTATGCTGAAATGTATATTTTTCTAATAGCAGTGTTCGAACTTTTGCACAAATGAAAAAATACTACGCCAATCTAAAACTACGAGTTTCAACCAGTAAATCTTTAATTATTTATTCCAATACGGTATAAAAACATTAAAATTATTATCAACTTTATTAGTAAGAAATCATTTTCTACTCCTCTGCTTTCGGCTGAAAAAAAAAACATTTTGTCTACGTTCGAAAAATTGCACTTAAGAAACGGGCTCAGTTCAACTGGTTTTGGTTTTGAATTTTAAGTGTTCGAGTAAAAGAAAAACAAGTGCGGGCTTTTAAGCCGTGCAGGTTAAAGAAGCCTGCTATGAGAAATTGTTGAATATTCAAAAATAAAAACACTTATTTTTTCAACCGAATTTATTACTTCTCTAGAATGTTTGTTTCAATCGCTGCGTGAGATCTTCCTCATTCTTTAACCAAATTTCATGTTTTACGAATAATTTTAAATCGTATCGTGCTGGCTAATGACAAAACATAGACGCATGATCTTATTATATATTTTTCGACAAAAAACTTTTTTTGCTGTGTTTTATTACGCATTCCTTCAATGAATAGCATTCGAAAAGGAAGGCACAGTTGCTAGGTTTGTTGGACTGTCGTACTGTTAATCAGAATGGCGCCAATTCGAATTCGTGCCAATAAATATCGCTTTAATGTTTCTTTTTTTCCCGTCAAATGCTCACATGGGCAGGACTGTATTTGCTACAACCTGTTTTTTTTACATGCACAAGTATTGCTTTATCACGAGTCACTCAGCCACAATTTTAATTATATTTATATTTGTATTGAAAATACGTACAACCAAAAGGGGAGCGATGATCAAATTATCACAACGTTGTATTTAACGAGGCTTTGTTACTGATGTCTTTAAATTACATGCCTTCTCTTGTGCGCTTACTTTTTTCCGTTTATTTTTTTCGGTTTTTCTTCATAATATTCTTTCTTTGAAATTTTTAAAGAGCGAAATGCCTTATGAAACGATTCGAAGTACAGTGCGGAGTTCCGCACGGGTCGACTATAGTAGTAGTAGTTTAAACAGTTGCTTGGTGGTGCTTTTTTTAAGCGTTTAAGTTGTAGTAAAATTAACCTTAGTGGTACATTTAATAACTAACTTAGTAGTAGTAATTAAAATTTACTTAGTGGTACATTTATTAAGTGACTAAGCAGCACCAAAATTAACCATAGTGGTGCATTTATTAATTAACATAGTGGTAGCAATTTAAGCAGTTAGTGGTAAATTTATTAAGTGACTAAGTAACAGTAAAATTAACCTTAGGGGTGCATTTAATAATTAGCTTAGTAGTAAGTAATTTAAATAGTTACTTAGTGGTACATTTATTAAGCGACTAAGCAGCAATAAAATTATACTTAGGGGTGCATTTAATAATTAACTTAGTAGTAAATAATTTAAACAGTAACTGAGTCGTACTTTATTAAGTGAATCAATTACACTGGAAAACACATGTTTTGTCCCATGCATTATATACACTATTTCTTGTGTATTTTGATGTGTAGAGTTCAAATATGCAATCAAAAATAGTCTATCACGCAAGGTTTTCTTTAAAAATCCTATTTTATTTTTTAATTTTTCGTATTTTTTGAAATTTTAATATATTATTAAAATAACACTTTACCAAAAAAATAACTTAATTAATTAGTGAAAAGTTTTTCACTTAAGTTATATTTAAGTATCATATATATGTATATGGATGTATATTCAATTTATGATAAGGAGCCTTGGCTGTCTGCCAGCGCACAAGGTCACCAGCGCGTCGCGACACGCTCGCTCTTGTTGACTCAAGCTCAGTCAGTGCTGTATGGCCTCCCAAACAGGAATTTTTGTTCAAGAGACAGTGCTTTTAAATTGTGTTGTGTGCATAGTTAAACATGCCTCGTAGATGTTTAAATCATCCGGACACGTTTTGTTATGTGTGTGGTGAGTTAACTTTTAAATTGCAAAGAAGAAATTTTACTCCTTTGATAAAAAAGTGTTATGAACTTTATTTTGGCTGTAAGGTGGGTGACCAGGACAAAAACTGGGCTCCACACATATGTTGTGTTACATGCTGTAGACTGTTGACTGGATGGGCCGACGGTTCTCGACGACACATGCCGTTTGCAGTTCCAATGGTATGGAGGGAACCGACGGATCACACTTCAGACTGTTACTTTTGCTTAACAATTACAACAGGGATAACAACTAAGTCAAAACATACTTTAAAATATCCCAACTTGCCTTCAGCGATCCGACCTGTCAGACATAGTCAAGAACTACCAATACCAACTCCTCCAACGTCCATAGAAATTAGTGACAGTACAAATCCTGAACCAGATCAAGAAGAAGATGATGATGTACAAGATCCTAGTTTTGAGGTAGGCACTGAACCTCATTTATTAACTCAAGGTGACCTTAATGATTTGGTTCGTGATTTGAATTTATCTAAAAAACAAGCAGAACTGTTGGGGTCACGCCTTAAGGGCTGGAACTTACTTTGCAAAAGTACTAAAGTATGTTACTTTAGAAACAGGCAAGAGGATTTTGAGGATTTTTTTTCCCAAGAAGGAAACTTAGTCTATTGTAATGATATTTCAGCAGTAATGAATACTTTAGGTCATGTGCATACACCAGAAGAGTGGCGTTTATTTATAGACTCATCCAAAGTTAGCCTTAAGGCTGTTCTATTGCATAACGGTAACCAATTCCCTTCAGTCCCTTTGGCCCATGCTGCAAACATGAAAGAGACATATGGCAATATGAAACTGATTTTAGATAATATCCAATATGATAGATACAGATGGAACTTATGTGGAGATCTTAAAGTAATTGCTATGTTACTCGGCTTGCAGCCTGGTTATACAAAGTTTTGTTGCTTCCTTTGTGAATGGGACAGCCGAGATCGGAAAAAACCATTATAAAAAGAAATCATGGCCTGAGCGAAAAATCCCTTGAACCTGGCAAGAAAAATGTTCAAAACACACCTTTGGTTGATCCTAAAAAAGTTTACCTGCCACCACTGCATATCAAGTTAGGATTGATGAAAAACTTTGTCAAAGCTATGGACAAGAATGGACAAGGTTTTTTGTACTTAAAAGAGAAATTTTTTAGACTAAGCGATGCTAAAATCAAGGAGGGCATCTTTGTTGGTCCACAAATACGAGATTTGATAAAAGATAACAATTTCGAAAGCAGACTTAATGACATAGAAAATAGAACATGGACCTGCTTCAAAAATGTGGTTAAAAATTTCTTGGGAAACTATAAAGACGACAACTACAAGGAATATGTCAACGATCTACTGAAAGCCTACAGTGATATGGGTTGCAACATGTCGCTAAAAATCCATTTTCTTGATTCCCACTTGGACTTCTTCCCCACAAAATCTTGGAGATGTTAGTGATGAACATGGAGAACGTTTCCATCAAGATATTTCAAGCATGGAAAAACGATATCAAGGAAAATGGAGTCCGAGAATGCTGGCTGACTACTGCTGGACACTTAAAAGAGATGTACCAGAAGCAAAATACTCAAGAAAATCCCTTACAACCACTTTTTAATGTAGAATAGCTGTAAATAGGTAAAAAAGTGTGTTATTTGTATTTTACTGTCACAAGAAAACCATACGTGATAGATAAAAACTATTATTATTTTTGGATTCAGTGTAAAAAGTACTATAAGAATCAGTCAACAAAACTTTTGGGACAAAACATTATATTTTTTTTGTTGCTCAGTGTTATTAGCAGATCAGGTATTAATTAAATAAATTACTGGGGGTGAGGTTTCTTAACAGTTAATAAAATGTAAGTTAAGTGACTTTTTTCTTGGTTTTCAAGTATGCATAAAATATAAATAATTATCTAAGAATTAACGTGCTAATTCCTAGAATTTCCAAGTTAGTATTCATTGTTGTATAAATATGGCACTTTTTTTAAAGTTTTATTTCAATAATTTTAAAGAAAATTTTAAATCGATTTTGATTGACAATTGGATTTGTTTTCCCCCTTAAGTCTCATGCGATAGCTGAACAATAAGGTATATTTGTATTTTTTCATCCACTAGGACTGTGCTTTAGTTGTGTGAATATATTAGAAAAAGTTGGATTTGAGATTCGAAATTCGAATTTTCATTCTGATTTCAATGGGAAAAAAAAGAACCGCAGCAATATCTAAAACTGAATTCAGATTTGCATAGAAAAAATAACCCACTCAGTTAAATACTGATATGTCAGCAAGTTGCTTTTCTTACATTGACACTGCGCTGACTAGGAAACACTATTTACAGATTTCATTTAATGTTTACTTGAGAATTCTAAGTGTATAGAAGCTTGGCAAAAAAACATGATCGCCAAGGTCCTCCAGGATAGTTCCATTAAACAGACACACTAAAGACTTAATATGCAAACATACAGGCATACATACATACATGAAAACGTACATTATCTATGAAAAAACATAAGCTCGAACTGATGAACATACGTATAGATATATATGAATAAAATTAATAAAAAACACATGCACGTACTACCAAACACGGATACATTAGGGATGAAACCATACATTCAAGTACTTAAAAAAAGTTGCCAAAAAATAATGTCATAACATATGCAATAGTTAAAAAGCATTCACAAGTACGTGCAAGAAAATGAACTACAAAATAGATACATACAGTTAAAGAGCAAACATATAGTTTAATGCATGTGGACCAACCGCACAAGTATGCATACATTAAAAACATCCATGCTCACGATACATTCATGCGGGCCTTTAAATAAACATATGTAGTGGAATGGTGTAGTGTGAGACGAATTGAAATTCTGAAATATTTACTCTGCTTTTAGACACCACCTATTTGGTAATATTTCAAATATTCCAGCCAGGAAAAAGTTACCCTATAAAGATCAAAACATATGATAATGCGAGAAATAATTAAAAATTGATACTCATATTGTAATACTTTGTTGTAAGTTAAAAACCATAAAGTTCTTGATTTTCCACATTTTAACTAATGGTTGAGACCTTTTAATATTCGGTGAATTATTTATCTATATTTAACATTACGTTTTTTTTTTTTTTTTTTTTTTTTTTTAAATATTTTATACACTTAATCAAATGCATGCGGAGCGAAGTGGAAAGTGTAAAATGAAATAGTTCATTTCTATTGCTTACTCAATCATTTATCGATTCACTTACATTTTCATTTATTCATTTATCCATTTTCATTCTTTAATTTAATAAGTTATTTATATTTATTCATTAATTCACTTATTTTCGTAATCGATCCTATTTTTTTTCACTCCTTTGATTTGTCTCCTATATTAATTTGTTTTATTATTTACTCGCTATTTTTTTATTCGGTTTCTTTTTCTTCATTTCTTTACTCGTTTATTTGATCAAAAATGTTTTCAATAATCTGATAGAAAATCTCTCATTTGACAAATATTTAATTTTCCACTGTACCACATAGGGATAAAAAGCGAAAATTTTCACTTTTTTTTTTTTTTTTTTTTTGAAGGTGCAAATTTACTGCAAAAGATAAAAAATAATGTTTTAATGTACGTTCTTCCTTTATGTACTGTGATTTTCAAAACAAATTTAAAAAAAATGTTCATTTTGAAAAAGGTAACTTATCTTATCTGTTTCACTTTGGCCCATATTCCACTATATGACATACATGAAATAAAAAGATTCTTACATCCCAGAAATCAACCAGACAATAATGCTCATACTAATCAACTAGGCATACATGCGTTGATGTAACATCTTAATGGGAGCAGGAGAAGAGGAGGGGGATCTTGAAATTATGACATTTTGTGACGAGGGTGAGGGAGGAATTAACAAGAAGAGTGACGTCAAACATTGTTTTAGAACACTATGGTAATGAAAAGTATCGTGGTGCCAACGGGAGGAGGGGGGAATAAACAAAAAGTGTGACGTCACGCATTGTTTTAGAACAATATGGTAATGAAAACTATCGTGACATGTTAAATATTTGAGGTGACAGAGTGAGTCTTAGCACTTTGTGCCAACGGAAGGAGAGAGGAATTAACGAGAAGTGTGGCGTCAAACATTGTTTTAGAACAATTTTGTAGTAAAACCTATCGTAACATGTTAAAAAACCAAAATTGGCACTATAAGGTGAAGTGAAGCTTGGCACTTTGTGACAGAGGGAAGAGGGGTGACACTTTACGCCAAGGCTCGTGTGATTACTTTATAGCAAAACGGGAGAGGAGTCCGAAATGTAGCGAAAAAACGTGTTACATCATTTATGGACACACTAAAAGTTTTAACAGACACAAAACCAACATTTGCATAAAAACGTCTATTTATACTAATGGATGCTGGTGAAAATTCAAGCATTTATTATTGCTTTTGCAGAATTTAAAATAAAAATCAAGTTATGCCAAAATACAGTTCTTCGTAGTTCGCTTCCCTTCGAAAAGATTGTTAATCCATACTGAAACCGAATTTAAACTTCGTTAGACGTTGTTTACCATCATCAAACTCTATTTCAGTTATAAAGAAATTTCTTCTCAAGTGTATTAGAACTAATCTTCCAGCTCCTTTCTTTCTGACATTTTTGACAGCAGAAATTGTCCGGAAAAATATCCCAATTACTGTATCTCGTTACAGTTTGTTATTGAAAAGATTTCTAAAATGAAATCTAAAAAATATTTTATGTCTTATCTTTACAATAAGATGGAATTTAAATAGATGCATTCTATGATATATTTATAATTAAGAAACTACGAGCTGTTTTTGCATTAGAGATTAATATTATACACATAACTTCGTCTGACAAAGCTAAGAACTATAAGAAATTCTTACTAACTTTTTGTTCCAACTGATTTCATGAAAATTTTAAAAGGGGGTTGATCCCAAATGACGTCATGGCTGTAAGTGGGAGGGGGTTTCAAGAAACTATGGCAGTATATGACAAGGAGGGAAACACGAAGTATGACATCACTCAATATAGCTGGACATGTGACAGGGGCGGGGGAGGGTCGCAAGATGAAATATGACATTTTGTGACAAAAAGGGGAGGGGATTAAATATGTTGTAAAAAGTGTGGCATCATTTATATGAAAAATCCTAAAAAAAGAATATTCGTAAGACATAAAGATTAATTACGATACAAGTTTTATAATTGATGCATAGTTTTTTATCCGAAAAAGACACTGTAAGATATAAAAGTTTCACTATTTTTAAAATGTTGGCTAGTATCAGTAGTTTTTGTCATTAAAAGGACTCAGCTTTAAACTTTAGAACCGCAGACATTGCTCTTAGCAATCAATAAGGAAATGATAATGTTTGTTATAAGACATTTCTGCTATTCAACTATAGATGGTGAAAGATTCAAAACTCTCGGTTTGCAGATGTTGTTGTCAAAAATGAAGAGGCGTATTGGTAATATTACGAATTCAAAAGAAATACTCCTAAACCAAATCCAATAAAGTATTCAGTTCCTTATCCTTGCCCTCAAGTACGCTAACTTCGTTTTTTGATGATTTATAAACGCTTTCACATTTTTTTCGAACCGGTACTCAGTGTAACTACTCAGTGAAACCACCCTGAAAATACTCTAAATACGTCTGCTTAATTGGTTCATTGCATGAGCTATATAAGGAACATAAATTATACTTAAGTGTAATGCAGTTAAATTTTGAAGATTTCCATGAACAATATTTATTTTTATTTCGTACATTTTCGTAATGTTATTTCTTATTCCACTTGGTAAACAGAAATATCTAGATCAGGTCCATGAATCCGTGTGTTTTCAGTCCCTCCAGAACAGCAGAAGTGTTGGAGTACAACTGGCTCTTATCACAGGAATGCTGGGAAAAAATATGGGCAGGATTGGCTTGATTCATAATACATTTCGGGCATAGAGGATCAACTTTTAGACCAGCCTCATATCGTTGTGCTTGTGAGTGTCCACTTCGTAGCTTGGCCGGAACCGTTTAATCCTCTCTCTTGCTTTCCCCATGTAAAGCAACACAAAGACGAGCTTATACAAAGTGTTTCAAAAATGACTAATACATTTTTAAAAAATCAATAAAAATTAAATGGGCAGCGATACACTGTAAAAAAAATCCGTAAAAATTTACAGAAAAAAACTGTCAGCCAGGACGCCAGTTTTCTTCCGTTTATTTTACAGAAATCTTCCGTATTTTTATTATTTATTCAAGCTGATTTATTATTTTATGAAGATTAAAAAATGAAACTATACTTTCATAAATCCATTTCAATATTTACTATACTACTACGAAATACATGTATACAAAGGTAAAATTTCCGAATATGCCTCTGTAACAGATGACAAAAAAAACATAATAATAAAATATTGATTAGGATGCAATGAAATGGAAGTTGCAAACGATTTAAGACTTACTCGCTTTAAATAAATATAAGATCAAAAAACTCGAGCACGATAACCAAAATCCAAACACGCGGGCGAAATTTCGAAGATTCGAAGAAAAACAAAGTATAACCGGTTACAGATTCAAAAAAAACAGAGAAATCCTGTATTTTATTACGAACAGTTTTTTTTCTGTAAAAAATACGGATAACTTCTTCAAAATTTACAGTTTTTTTTTTACAGTGTAGAAATATACCGTTTCTTGCATTGTGCTTGGGACAATATAAATTTTCATACAAAGTTTAAAAATTAGTTACAATGTTCCTGAATAGACGGCTCTGCAGGTATTTTAAAAGGTATAAAAGCAACCGCAGTATGTAAGATCGCCAAAATGACCGGTATGTTTGAAAAATCAATGCTGACCGTTTTTTGATTTTTTTAATATACCGGTCATTTTGGCGATCTTACAGACTGCGTATTCTTCTATAACCTTTAAAATACCTGATGGTATAAAAGAAAACGCAGATTGCTATCTGTTGATGAACATTGTGACTAATTTTGGAAGTTTGTCGGTCTGAAAATTTACTGTTGTTCCAAGCATAATGCAACAAACGGAATATTTCTATCGCTGCCCCGTTTAGTTTTTATTGACTTTTCAAATGTATCAGTCATTTTTTGGAACACCTTGTATGAGCTACTCATGTATAGGTGCCTGTCTCCAAGAGGAACTGATACTTTGATACTTTGCTTGACTCGGGTTGCCAATTTCTGAGAAAGAAAGGTATTCAATATAAGGAGAAGCCCCTCTGCTCCCCTTACGAGCCAGTCCGTTTGCAATCTCATTGCCGTAAACATCCACATGAGACGGTATCTACTGAAGAATAATTTTACGACTTTTGCCCAAGCCATTCAGATGTTGGATTATATTCAGAATCGTTTTGTGGTCACGTCTCTGCGATTCAGTCAGATGCTAAACAGAGTTTCTGTTCATTGACGTATTTTGGACGATATTTTAGATACTCAGCCAAAAAATATTATTTAAATAATCCTTCTGAAAACCTTCAAAATTCAAATGCACTTTATAAAAATAGAGTCCAACGTTTTTTATAAAGTGTATGCGATAAAACAATAATTTAGCATTTTTTGACTCTTTGAAAGGTGTTTTGCACAAACATATCTCACCTCGGCAAAAAAAGTACCTCAACTCAAAATGTAGAAAATACGTACTAGGTATTGATTTAAAATCTAAGTTGAATGCTCTTTCTTGGCACAAAAATCGTACAAAGTTAGCTTACTTAACTGGTGCGTAGTAGCGTAAAAGCAATATCATCAATAATGACACATCATTAAAATTTCATAATTTATAAGTAAAGTTTTCAAACTTAAAGGGGGTAAAGTTTTGCAGTTTCAAAAAAGTGATTTTTTTTTTCTTTTTTGTTTCGTCTTGTAGTAAAACATTTCAAAATATATATATTCCCAGAATTTCAAGTCGTTTCGAGTAAAATTCTCGGAGTTATCAAGTATTTAGTCTCCGCTCCTTCAAACTGCAGCTCCGACAGCTGCCGAAGAATGCAAGCTGGTGCGACAGCTGCGGACGCTCCGAATGTCAGTGCTGCTTGCTTGGGGTTAGTTAAATATAAAATAAATAACTAATGAACAAGAAAAGTCTTAGGAAATCGTAGCTGCTACAGGGACTGTCTTCTATGGAACTGGAATTGATGCCTTTTAACATCTAAAAGTTTAAACGCGTTTTTCTCAAAACCACTTTTTCAAAGTCGGTGTTCACTCCTATTTTAAAACCAATTGACCGATCCATTTCAAATTTTGTACACACATTCTGCGTATAAAAGACCTCACCACTACGCTGAGTTTGAGGTTTTTTGTTTTTTTTTAATGCGTTTTTTTGCTAACAAAATAGCGGAATGTTTCGTGAAAAATAACAAGTCAAACAAAAGAATTTCTGAGAACGTGAAGGAAGGATTAGTTAAAACTTTTACTAAATTCAGATAGAATTTGATTTCAGATAAATGTCAACTGAGATACAGTAAACACCGCAAATCATCTTTCTTTACCGGTGCTATGAGAAAGCTCTATCACCGACTTGTCTGCGGATATTTTTTGATCAAAAAGTTATAGAATATTCCTAAAACCATATATAATAATACACAAAAGGTTTTAATAAGTTCAATCAAACCATTTTCTAAAAAATAAATCTTAAAAAAAGTATTTTTTGACGCTGAACGCCCCCCCCCCCCCCCCCCCCCCTCTCCCCTCTTTTTTCGAGCAATCACGATTGCTTATTGTTCTCACTTGACCGTCCTTGATGTTTGGTTCCTTTTTTCACTCCACCGTCTTCTGCAGGCGTGACTCCTCCCAGTAGCCGCTTCTCCTGGTCGGTAGCGCCCATGTCCTACACACACACACACACACACACACACACAAGTCTACACATACACAACTGTACACACGTAACCGCCCAAGAGGAGGGACAGGAGCCATTTCTAGAAACAAGCGAGTAGGTTAGTAACCAAAAAGTAAAGTCCTGTTACAAGAGTTGTTTTTTGAGCAATCAAGATTGGCTTATTGCTTTATATATATATATATATATATATATATATATATATATATATATATATATATATATATATATATATATATATATATATATATATATATATATAAGAACCGCCGCTCGGTTCTTATTACGAATCTTGATTCTCGCAAGTTGCAGTGTTGTGCCGTGATAATCTACCACGTAGGAAGAGGACAAAGCTACATTCACAACATCTTTATTTTTACATAGAATATACCAGCAGAAACTTCTCTTAACTAATCCACCTGTTTAGTTGTGCCACGATTTTTATATAGGTAATATCATTAAAAGATTACAGATAATTATCCCTCGATCATGTGATCTCACGTGATCTATATAGGAGGAGCAGATTGCAATAACGAAATATTATTGGGCTTTGCACCGCAGACAGAGGCTGGCTTAAGTCTGGAGGGAAAAATAGTGTCTGGAAGGTAATTTAAGGGGAATCTCATCTGAGCCTAGAACATAACCATATACGGTATGAGAAGCATTTAAGTGTGTAATAAATAATGTCTGTGACTCATACGCGCTGACATATAAGTGAACAGAACTTAATATGGAAAAGGCCTAGCAAAGGATTTTTCATATTACGTATATATATATATATATATATATATATATATATATATATATATATAATCTTTTTTTTTTCTCTCTATTCTTTTTAAGTTGTGTCACTTTTCTTGTCAGGGGGCGATATGTAGAATCTCTGAACGTAGAATACAGTAAGCAAAAATCTAACATTTTTGGACTCTTACCGTGTTTTGTACAACGTATATCAAAACGCTAAAAAGCGCATAAAATAATACGAGAATGTAACATTTTTGGACTCTTCGTGTGTTTTGTACAACGTATGTCAAAACTCTTAAAAACACATACAATAATAAGAGAATCTTAACATTTTTGAATATTTATTGTGTTTTGTGCAACCTATGCCAAGTTTATTAAAATGAAATTGCTTATGTGAAATCAAAACAGCGCTGAGAAAATCTTCTAGAAAAAAACAAGCTTTCTTCAAATTAAAAATTTGATTTACATTTTTTAATGACAGAAAATAGTTTCACTATCCTAAAAGCTTAGTCACATATATAATTTTTATAAATTATGATTCTGCTTGATTTTATGTTAAGCTACTTGCTTTGATTTTATTTTAAAATAAATTGCTTTTCCAGTTATTAACCTTATTTTTCAGTATTTATTTATTTTCATTATTGAGCAATCACGATTGCTTATTGCTTTCGTTTGACTGTTTTGAGGTCCTCTCATTTTATTCCCCCCGCCACCCTCTGCAGCATCACCGTCCACCGGCTCCTCCCGATGCTGCTCCTCTAGCGAAAACCGCCGCCAGGTTTCGTCAATATCCTACACTTACACGCACACATACACGCACCTACACTATCACACACACATATATTTACCTACTCACAAACAAATACACACACACATACACAAACACACACACACCTACACACTCACATACAGAGAACTACCCACACACTCATCCCTGTACACAGACACAAACACATACACACATACATACAGCTACACACATACACAAACACACACACACCTACACATATACACAAACACACACCTATACACAACTACCCACACACTCATGCCTGCACACAGACACAAACACACATGCCTAAACATACACCCTACACATAAACACACATACCCCCCCCCCCCACACACACACAAACACACACGCCTACACACACACACACACACACACACACACACACACACACACACACACACACACACACACACAGACTTGTATTGAGAAAAACATAATTCGAATTCAAGATGACAAAATTCAAATTAATATATTTTTTAAATATTATTCTCGTTTTTATACTGTTGCTATGTTATCATTTCTTTTTATGTTCAGATTGCCCTCTTCACTCGTTCCAACAACTCACAACAAAAGCGGGAAAATATTGAACAAAGCTCAAATATCTTTCACATATCAACCGCAGTTTTTCTTTTTAAATGAAATAAATATTTGTTTAAGATTTAATACTGATTATTTTTTCCGTCATACTTTGGGAAAGCTTTTCCCATTCTTCAAGCAGAATTTCTAAAGCAGGTTTAAAATGCTGCTTCGAAAGATGATAGATCAGGCAATCACCTAAACTTCCTCGAGGAAATGAAATATTAGCGCTCACTGTCATGTGACAAAGGTGGCTAGACGCAATATTTATAGCGTTTAATGCAAAGTACCGGAGTAAAATATGACAGGACGGTTTTCCTTCATCTTTTATAATGGACTAAATAAACATTGAATGTTTAGAGAAATTTAAAAAATTGCTTCTCAAATTCATTACTTATTTAATTCAGTCAATATCAAACACTTTTAAAGGTTTTATGACTGATACAATGCATGTTGTTTATGTAAATAAAACCGTCTCAGTCTCATTATTCTATTGTAACAGTCCAAGTTGCATTTACCACAAATTATGAACTAAACTGATGGTAAAATAACCTAAGTTTTCTTACAAAAATTCAGTACGTGCATCTTTAATTATTGACCGTTTAGCAGGAGAAGGCACCTGGCTCCACTTTCATCGCGTGGTATCCGTCGATTCTACTTCGCTATTTTCGGTATTAGGATTGTGATCATAGCATTTCGCTGTAAAAAGATCAGTTTTTGGAACTTAAAAACAACGAAAGCAACAGCAGACAAGCGGAACAAATGACGAAAGGGACACTAAGAGTTTTTATTGCGCTCCTAAGTTCAAGTTGTCTCACTTACAAGTGTTTACCGATCAACCCGTCACTTAACTGAACTTTGCGTTCGAGAAGGCGAAGTGAAAAGACATTTCGTTGTGAACGTACAATAATCTGCCGCACATCCAAGCTAATGTCTAATTCTTCAATTTATTTTGTTAACAAGTGCAAAGTATGGTAAGAGGAAAAACGAATGTGTAATCCTTTCTGAAAACCTTCCACACTGTCGTCTTTAGCTTTTACTCTCTTTCGCAACTGATTTCTTAGGAATAAAAAAGTAAAGATACTTTAATTTGATCAACATCATCTTCAGACAC
Source organism: Uloborus diversus (assembly GCF_026930045.1). Classification (NCBI taxonomy): domain Eukaryota; kingdom Metazoa; phylum Arthropoda; class Arachnida; order Araneae; family Uloboridae; genus Uloborus; species Uloborus diversus. The sequence continues at coordinate 44,189,804 of NC_072738.1, read as the reverse complement.
TTTTATCATCCCCTTTTTTCTTTAGCTACTTATCGCATTTTCCCATGCATGGCCATTGACCAACGCAACGCTCCTGAAAAACTAAACGCCTATCGCATTTGCCTCAAAAAGTTAACTTCCGTTCAGGTGGCAGCTCTAACTAGCGACAATCCAACGATGGCGTTGCTGTAGCGATGAATTCGGACATTTGCCGCGTGATTATCCATGTATGGTAATAGTTTTTAAAACAACGCCACCCATCCACTAGCCAATGAAAGAGTTGCTATAGCAATGGTACAAACAATTCAAATCAAATTGTTAATTGGTTAGTTTTCAAGTTTAAACTTAGAAATTAACTAATTGTTAATTTCATAGCTATTATTTTCTATTATACCCGATAGATGGCAGTGACCTCCGTACAAATATTAACTAGTCCTCCTTCCCTCGTTTTGAGATCATTTTTGCTCTGTGTTAAAAGCAAGAAAGCGATAGGCATTTAGTAATACGGGGGGGGGGGGGGGTTGACATGAGTGAAAGTTACCGAAAAATATCAACATGTCAGTTTTTCCCAAAGGGCATCTGGTATCCAGAGGCTTGCACAGGGGGGGAGGAGAAGGGGCACCTGTTGGTCCGGGCCCGAGTCTAAGGGGGCCCGAGATTTTAAAAATGAAGGGTGAAATATATGTAGGAATGTAGGATCAGCAAAAAGTGAGGAGCCCATAAAAGTCATAAGTTGTAAGGGGCCCCAAAATTTCTGTACACGGCGCGTGCACAGATTGCTTGTAAACAACACCCATCTGATACCCGTCTGTAAAAATAGATGGAGTGGATCTTAGTTAGTTTATTTATTGTAGATAATACTATACATCTTGATTTGTCTTGTGTAATCCACTTGGTGCGTTTTGATGATTAGCTATAAATTTGCCAGAAATTCTTAGTTACAAAGCAATTGTTCGATGTGGAAAAAGTAATATATCTCTTTCTATTGCGTTAAATATCATAAAAGTAAACGTTTAGCCAGAAATTAGTTTTTAATAATTGTTTTTGTAGCTTGCTTAGAAAAAAATTACTTAATAATGAAAGACTCTAACGACTTTTAATGAGCCAATTTTTCATAAAATTTTAGAAGTGACTTTTAACCCCCCCCCCTCAAAAAAAAGAAGAAAAAGAAAACACATTCACACACATACACCATACACATAACTGAAGTTGAAACAAAGTAATTAGCACTTTTCCAAAATATTCATTTTCTGTCAGTTTTTTCGAAAAAAAAAATGGCCTTCATGGGATTAAAAGCATATTTGGTAAGTCTGGACGACCTTTCCGAGCGGGAGAATCTCTTACTTACTTAGAGGATCTCAATTAAACTTTTAACGAGATGCGTGTTGAACTAAAATCACACACCTCATTCTCAGCTTACTACAGAACACAGAACGCTGCACGCTCAGCCTTCTTGTTACTCGCATGACGTTGCAAGCGAGAAAACTCGAAAACTGCACTCGCGCTTGCACTTAAATAAAACTTTGAGATACTAATTAAAAAATGACCATGAAGAAGACTCGACAACGCATGTAGTTGATGCTATTAAATTTATTCCTGGAATATTCTTTAATGCACAACCTGTGCAATACAGCCTGATTGGATTTTAATGTGATATTTTGTGAGCAGTATGGGTATATCTATCAAAGTTTGAAGTGTGGAAAAATCAACATTGTAGAATCGAAATAACTTGCAATTTGGAAGGAAATCGTTAAATATCACACCTAATTCTAAAATTAAGTACGTATTGTATCACTTGTTTTATTACTCATAATGTGTCATGTTTTCCCCTGTCCTGTTGACGAGTCGTGATATTACTTAAAACAAATGTCACATAAGGGAAAGAAGGGGTTTTCTACTCGATCCTTAAATGATATATCACAAAGCAATGGAAAATAATAATAATTGAACAACCCACAACTTTTGCTCGATTTCTGCATAGTATCAGATTCTAATTAGAACTCAAACCTATAAAAAACTTAAGAAAAATATTCGCATGTACGTATCTCGTATTACATTTAAAACAACGCACAGTGTTTCGATTAATACACGCTAGGTGGACAAAAGTCAAGTTCACACAAAATTCAAGTTTTCCTAAATTCACACGATTTAATTATTCAGGAAGGATATTGTTTATGCTGGTAAATGCTTTTTTTTCCCTAATTTGATTACTCTATCTGATGATTAAACAATATTGAAATTTTTTAAAGATAAACGAATGAGTTTTTGCTCGTTTAAAACCTTTCAAGTGATGGTGATGATTTTACCCAATGGTACCCGGGCTAATTTTTCTGTTTATAATAGCTGCACTTTCCCCATTATTAATAAGGTGTAATATAGTCAGCATACTCGAGTACAACATACTTTTTTCTCTGGAATACTCTCTTTCGAGTAGGGATTTCTTTGAAGGGTTATTGAAGCAACCAAAGCTTTGGGTAAAAACAAATGCTGTACTCGAGTGTGCTGACTACAATGGACCTTATTAATAATGGGAAAGCTACAGCTACTATGAACAGAAAATTTAGCCCGAATACAAATGGGTACACGTCATTACCATCATTTGAAAGTTTTGAAACAGGGGAAAAAATCCTTCGTTCATATTTTAAAAAAAATAATAATAATATTCTTTAACTATCAGATAGATTAATTAAGAAGAATTAGTACCCCCTATACCGTCAATGTTAACTTGCACAGTTTCATGTACCTTTTTCTGGAAATCTATTAAAGATACAATTATGAAATTTTTTCTGTAATATGAATAGTATTTATTTTTTTTTTTTAATTCTAATGTGTAAGTCACTCTATTTTTTTAAATGCCATTTTGCAACACGAAATCAGCTCTATAAAAAATATTTTTCGAATATAAGAAAAAATTTACTTCAGTATATGTAATTAGATGTACGGAATAGGTGGTAAAAATTTCAAAGCCGAACACAATTTAGTTTCTGAGAAAAAGGAACATTTAGTTTCAAAAATACCATTTCAAGATATTGCAATTTAAAGGGGAAAATCATACCTCATCAAAATGGGTTTACATTTTGTTTCAAGTTTATTTTAACTTACTTCTAATATGTGCAAGATCAAGAAGTTTGTATCATTAAAAAGGTTGTGAAATGGAGTTTCAAAATGTATATAAATCAAAAAATCGAATTTCTGAAAGTATTTAGGGATTCCCCTTAAATTTGGAAAAAAATCACTTACTAGCACAAATAATATCTCTCTTGAACAATAAAATCATGTGAAATTAGGAAACTTTTGATTTTGTGCGATGAAATGATGTCTGGAACTCAACTGATTTATTCAATTACAAACGGATACGTACCTTGGGACCTTATTACTCACGTGAGGGAAGGGAGTTAGACATAAACGAATAACTAAGTATCATGTTTCGGGTTATTGTTTGCAATATCCCAATACCAAAGTTTAGAATTTTGAACATGACTTTTGTCCACCTAACTTGTACTAATCGAAACACTCAACGGTACTAATGTCCATAACTTTTCTGAATATATAAAGTCTGACATATCACCTTTAATGCTGTTTTTTATTAATTTATAACTATTTTAACAATGCAACCACTTTAATTCCAAACCTTGCATCAAATACACTCTAATGTCCATTTCTCCTAAATGATCCAACGCACACTATGCAAATTTTTAAGCGACATTATTTGGCGTTTCGATTATGCTAGAGGTTGAACTATTTTTCTTCTCTTGATTTTCATTGCTTTTGAGTGATTTATTTTTATACCATTACAACTTTAAAATCTCTCAGAAATATCAGTTTTTTATACTACTTAAAAGCTGAGTTTTGTACATTATAAGTATGTTAAACATGAAGTATTATTCCCAAAGTATACTTCAACCTAAGATTTAACTTGTACAGCGTACGTGTAGGACTTTTCAACACGATTTTATGAAGTTCATCGCAATTAATATTCAATTGTCCAATTACTTATATCTCCTTTAATTTCCAAAAATTGAAATAAGGAGAGACAGTGAAAAAACGATTTTGACATCCAATTTTGAATTTTCGAAGAAAAAACGATGTTTAAAAGTTTTTTAATCCTTAAACGATCGTAAACTGACATTTTTAGAACATATTTATTAAATTACGTCGGAAAAAACATCGCAAGAAGAAAATTAATTTCATTAATCAACTCTTCCTCAAACCTCAAGTTTATATTGCAAATGACATTTTAGCTGTAAACAACATTTGTGCGCTTCGTATTTAATTACTTGGGATACATTAAATGTAAGGGCAGTTTGTCAGAGCTCCAAGGCATTAAAAATATTCCATCTAATTATTACGTCACTCCAAATATGGTGTAAAGAGCTTTCAAAATTAAGACATTTTAAAATTTGAAGTTTAATATCAGAGACGTTGTGAGTTCTTGTACTAGTGTCAGAATACAGTACGTGAAGTGCTTGCTTTTGAGATCAGCAAATTAAAGGATGTTCATTATTGGTGAGTTGATGCTAAAATAGCAAACTGAAGTCGCAGCCGCCATATGTAATATCTAAAGAAGTTAATATAGAACTGGGTTCAGCTAAAGCGTAATTCAGACATCGTCCGCACATCACGTTCGCCGCGTAAAGCGTACAGACGTACGTTTTCCAAAATGAGAGAAGCATTCATACTTTGCGAATGCGAGTAAAGCACATGTCTGTACTCTTAAACAATAGAGAGAGCGTGCTCATCTTGTGGAGACCAATGAAATGCGACTCCCAACTCTACGGAGGTGAGAGCCGTCAGATATGTAGTTTCTCGTCCCGTTGACGGGTCCCGTACAATACGGCTTGCTGTCATGGCAACGCCGATCGAAAATTGGTTTTAGGGAGAAAAAAGCGGAGCTCACGTGCCGTACGGACGCAGTCTGAATGCTGCTTAAAGCCCTGGATCGCAGCTTACGTAACGAAACGTCCGCTATCTTGGGCTAAATGCCGCTTTCTCCCGATGTTTGTCATAATGAAGTAACGTGATTTGCTTCTTGACTGTGATGCTTCTGTATTGTGGATAAGCATAGAGTTATTAAGGGGAATCAATACCCTAAATACTTTCAAAAATTCGATTTTTTTGAATTTGATACATTTTGAAACTCCATTTCAATACATTTTTAATGATGCAACCTTCTTGATCGTGCTCATATTAGAAGTAAGTTAAAATAAGCTTTAAAAAAATGTAAACATATTTTGATGAGGTATGATTTTCCCCTTTAAATTGCAATATCTCGAAATGGTATTTTTAAAACTAAATGTTCCTTTTCTCAGAAACTAAATTGTTAGGCTTTAAAATTTTTGCCACCAATTCTATTCATCTAGCTGCGTATACTGAAGTAAAATTTTTCTCTTGTTCCAAAATTATTTTTTAAAAAGCTGATTTTGTGTTTCAAAATGGAATTTTGTGAAAAAAATGCAGTGACTTGCATGTAAGCAAGAACTTGGGTTATTGAGAATGGCAACGATGGGGATTGGTATTACGATTTTTGTAAGACGTTGGATGTTTTTCGGAATTATCGAGTTTGAGAAAGAGATTTACGTTTGATGATTAAGTGATGTAACGTTTTTGATGTTTACGTTGTTATTGAATAAAAGCTCTTAAGTTTTACACTTCAGAAGTGGGATAATAAAAATTTTTTTTTGAAGCAATGTCCTATTTATCAAGAGTCAGGAAGAGAGATTTGCAATATATTGCCACTGAGTTAGGAGAAGATGATGTTAAAAACCTAACAGTTATACGTTTGATCAAAGTTATCTTAAGTAATGACAATTATGAAGAAGAAATAGTTAAGGGCATCATTTCGAGCTTAGATGTCGAACGACTCAGTGAAGAAGAACGTGAAAAGCGCCAACATGAAAATGAGCAGCGCCAACAAGAAATTGAAAGGGAAAAGCGCCAACATGAAAATGAACTGCGCCAACAAGAAATTGAACGGGAAAAGCGCCAACATGAAAATGAACAGCGCCAACAAGAAATTGAAAGGGAAAAGCGCCAACATGAAAATGAACTGCGCCAACAAGAAATTGAAAGGGAAAAGCGACAACAGGAAATCGAACGGGAAAAGCGCCAACAGGAAATTGAAAAGTTGCAACGCCAACAGGAACTTGAAAGGGAGCAGCTCCAGTACCAAAAGGAAATTGAGCGAGAAAAGCGCCAACATGAAATTGAGCGCGAAAAGACACGAACTTCAGTTAAAGAAATTAGAGTCAGAAGCAAAGACTATTACCAGCAGCGCAGTGTCAGAATTACCAAAGGTGGATTGGCAAGCTCAGTTAAGAAAATTCGATTCAATTAACGACGACATAGGGTTGTATCTTGTCCATTTCGAAAGAGTGATGACGCGAGTTAAAATCGAATCGACATTGTGGATGGCGTGTCTTACTGGAGTATTGCCAAGTGATATTGTTGAATTAATTCTGAAAGAACTAGAAAAAAATGCCGAAGATTATGCTTACGTGAAAGATTTGCTTTTAAAGCGATATAAATTAAGTCCCGAAAAGTTCAGACAACTATTTTACTCACATAAGATTAAGGATGGAAAGAGCTGGCGTGAATATTATTATGAGTTAGAAACATATTTTACCGGATGGACTACAGGACTGAAAATTGAGAGTGTGGACGACTTAAAAGGACTGATAATCTCTGATCGTATCAAAGAGGTGGCTCCTTCTGCAGTAAGAGATTACTATTTGAGCACATGGTCATCATTAAATACACCAATTGAATTGACTAATAAGATAGATGAATACATAGAACTGGACAATTCTTTTAAGGGTAAACTTCAAGTGAATGACCGTCCAGAGTTTATTTTGAGAAAGAATCATACTTCAAACGAAAGTTTTAATAAAGACATTTCGCGTGTTAGAGCTACAGAATCCATAGTATGTTATAACTGCAATGAAAAGGGACATTTTTCTCGTGACTGTCTAAAATTGAGACGACCCAAGTTGTGTATCAGGTGTAGAATGGAAGGTCATGGAACAAAGGATTGTCCACAGAAACCCTCTATTTCTCCTCTAGTGAACATTTCTCATTCGAATCCTTCGGACAGAAACGTAAGTACTAAGACTATCGTTATTAACGGCATCACTACGGAGGCAATCATGGATACCGCAGCAGACATATCAATGATTAAAGAAACATTTGTAACTAAAATAAATGCGATCATCTTAAGTAAAATTTCAACCAACATACGGGGTATCGGTGGAGTTACGGAGTCTTTTAAAATAGTCACAGCACAAGTAACAGTGGACAATGTACATTTGACAGATGTCAAGCTTTATGTGGTGTCCGATGGCACTTTTGAGGGACCTAATATTCTCATTGGAAATGACATTATAGATTTTCCCGATTTAGTCATGGTTCGAAAGCAGGGAATGTCTAAACTGTTTCACATCAGTGAGTTTAAGAAGATGTGCAATATCGAAGTCGATGAAGTCCCAGAAAAAGTTGTATTCAGAGTTTCCGAACCTGTTCAAATACAACCCCGTACGGTGCAATTAATCCATGTAGTGAGCAACGTTGATCAGAAAAATGGAATTGTGTTAGTTAAGGAACAAAGTGAAGATCTTGAAACAGCAGTTTACCTTGATGGTGGTAAAACAATACTACCAGTCGCCAACTTTACTTACGAAACTATGCATCTCAAAAAAAATCACGTTATTAAAAGAGGGATTTTACAACCTGAGCCTCTCAAGATCGACCAAATCCCTAATGAAACTGATTCAGTAGAAGACAGTAGAAAAATTAATATTTTGATGGCAAAAGAAGTCATTAGGCAAAAGATTACACGTGAAGACATTAAAGTCGGCCCTTGTATAGACATTCGACAACAACAGGAAATTTGCAATTTATTGAATGAATACAGAGCATGCATAGCACTAAAACCGGATGAACTTGGATGCGTCAATAATACATTGATGTGTATTTCTGAAAAACCAGGTAGCTCACCTGTAGCTCGCTCACCTTATCGTGCTTCTCATCATAAACGGGAAGTGTTACGCCATATTATTCAAGAATTAAAAGAACAAGGAATAGTTAGAGACAGCTCTTCCGAATATAGTAGTCCAGTTTTGCTAGTAAAGAAAAAAACGGGGGAATATCGGATGGTAATCGATTACAGGCAATTAAATTCTCAAACAGTCAAAGATAAATTCCCCTTACCATGCCTTGATGATTTGCTCGACCAACTATCTGGTTATAATTTGTTTTGCATACTTGACGCTTGCCAAGGTTTTAACCAGATCCCTATGGACAATGAATCCTCTCGAAAAGCAGCATTGACCACTCCCGATGGGCATTTTGAACCAACACGTATGTTTTTCGGCTTAGCGAATGGTCCTTCCGTGTTTCAACGGTGTATGTCGCTAGCTTTGGGAGATTTATTGTGGAATGGTGTATCGTGTTTCGTGGATGATATTTTTTTTTGGATGCTTAGATTTTGAAACCATGATGATTAAACTGCGAGAAGTGCTTAAACGTTTAAGTAATGCAGGATGAACTCTGAAATTATCAAAATGTGAGTTTGGAATGTCTGAAGTTGAATACTTGGGATTTGTTGTGACCAGAGAAGGTATTCGACCTGGACCGAGAAAACTCTCTGCAATTTCTGAATTTCCTGTACCAAAGTCTAAGGAAGAAGTACGCCGATTCTTAGGACTGACAGGATTCTTTCGACGATTCATTAAAAGATATGCCTCCATTGCTGCTCCACTTACTCTATTATTGAAGAGTGGCCAATCGTTTCTCTGGAATTATAGGCACCAAGAAGCATTTGAGAGGCTTCGTAGAATATTAACGTCAAAGCCAGTTTTGAAATTATTTGATCCACGTCATGAAACTGAACTTCACACTGATGCAAGTTCTTTGGGATTGGCGGGTATGTTACTTCAACGGGATGAAAATAATTTGTTACATCTTGTTTACTGTGTTAGTCGGAGAACAACCACAGATGAAGAAAAGTATCACTCTAGCAGATTAGAATTATTAGCTGTAGTTTGGTCCGTTAATAGACTTCGACCCTTGCTTCTTGGTCTCAGATTCACACTAGTTACGGATTGTTCTGCAGTAGCTTATTTGAACAGTCAAAGAAATATAAAACCACAAATTGCCAGGTGGGCTGAGCAATTGAGCGAATTTCACTACGAAGTAAAACAAAGACCTGGATCTCAAATGCTGCATGTGGATGCCCTAAGTCGTGCTCCAATTGAAAACGCTGATGATGAAAATCAGTGTAGGCAAGACAAGGGAAACGATAATCAGTCGGAGCCTATAGTGTTATACATTGCTACGGAAGAGGACAAAGTAGCCCTGATACAGTCACAAGATGAGGAACTGCAAGCTATTATTGAAATGTTGAAAAACCCTAAACTGAACAAGCAGAAGAATCTTGATGCCAAATTTGAACTTATCAACGGCATTTTATACCATGTGCCAGTTGTAGATGGGAAGAAAAGAAAACAATTCGTAATGCCCAAGTCGATGCGAAAGTATCTTGCTGTACGATTTCATGATTTTACTGGACATTTTGGAGTAGATAAAGTTGTCTCTTTAATATCTCAACAGTTTTGGTTTCCCCGGATGATCAGCTACATTAGACAACATATACGACAATGCGTAACATGTGCCTTTGCGAAAATTCCATCAGGAAAAGTTCAAGGAAAACTAAACCCTATCCCACCAGGAAAACGACCATTTGACATAATTCATTTAGATTTTCTGGGTCCTTTTGTTCTAAGTTCAAATCGCAATAACGAACTCTTGGTATTTGTTGATAACTTGACAAAATTTGTACGTTTACGTCCTTGTTCCAGCTGCTCATCTAAATGTGTTTTAAAACACTTTGAAGAATTTATAAATGATTTTGGAAGTCCTAATCGCGTGGTAACAGATCGTGCACAATGTTTCAAGTCAGATAGTTTTGAAGAGTTTTGTTCAAAGTATGGTATAAAACATACATTGAATTGCAGTCAAAGACCACAAGCAAACGGTCAAGTCGAGAGAATAAATCGTGTTCTTATCCCAATGATATCGTCAGCTGTTCGAAAGGATTCTCACAAAGATTGGGATAAAACGCTATCTGATGTTCAACGGTGTATAAATTGGACCCCAAGCAAATCGACAGGTAAACCACCCTTTGAACTGTTTTACGGTTTTAAACCAGTGAAGCTTGGAGATTTTCCAAACGATTTGCTGCCTGATTCCGATGAATACTCACGACCTGAATCACTCCGAGAAGAAGCCCGCGAAAACATTTTGAAAGCTCAGAAGAAAATGAAACATGGTTTTGACAAACGTCATTGCGAAGCTTATAAGTATTCAGTTGGCGATGTGGTTGTGATAAAACGAGCGCCAGAATGTACTGGAAGTAGCACTAAAACTCAAGTCAAGTACCGAGGTCCTTTTGCAATAATTAAAGTCCTACCATCAGATGTGTATCAAGTTGCGGACTTCCGAACACAAGGGCAAGGGCGCAAAAGGCGGCCACATACGACTACTGCTCACGCTTCACAAATCAAACTATTTCACATTGTGAACGAAGAAGATAGCACACTAGACAATGTGACGTGCAGCTATTCAGATGATGAATTACAAGCTAGCGAACCGTTACCGCCGAGCGAACTCATCTCCCCGTTTCCCGAGACTGATGAGACTACACAGCATATGAACGACGAAGTATATACATTCCGTAAGCAAAGAGCCAAGAAGTTGCCTATTCACTTACAAGACTATATACTCTAGGTCGTGGACGACTAGATTGTAAGATGGCCGATTGTAAGCAAGAACTTGGGTTATTGAGAATGGCAACGATGGGGATTGGTATTACGATTTTTGTAAGACGTTGGATGTTTTTCGGAATTATCGAGTTTGAGAAAGAGATTTACGTTTGATGATTAAGTGATGTAACGTTTTTGATGTTTACGTTGTTATTGAATAAAAGCTCTTAAGTTTTACATGCATATCAGAATTTTTAAAAAAACTAAACTCTCTTTCTGTAAAAATTTACTTCAGTATAGAGAAAAGAGTTTACTTAACGTACAGAAAAAATTTCATAATTGTATCTTCAATAGATTTTCAGAAAAAGGTACATGAGCCATTGCAAATTACATTGACGGTATAGGTGGTACCGACTCTGCTCAAGAAACCGCAATCAAGAAGCAAAACGCGCTATTTCACTATAGCAGACACAGGAAGAAAGCATCGTTTAGTCCCAACTACGCGTCGCTACTGTATTCTACGATTCAGGGCTTTAGGTTAAGCATCTTACTACGTAGAAGAAACTATAATTGACGGAATACCAAAGTCTTATTCTAGGTACCAAAAGGTAAGAAAAGGGGGAAGAATAGACTCATAGAATAGTCAGAAAAAGAACAGATTAGAATCGCCTAGAAGAGACCTTCATCCTGTATGATGGATTGATAAAGGCTGGCTATCATAGAGATAGAATTTAACGAGAGCGAGCTCAAGAGATATGATTCGGCTGTACACTTGAAAGCGGTTTTGAAAAGTTAAAAGTAGATATATTGTAACCTTTAATTCTTGAAGCAAGGATAACAAGTCGCGTGAGATATTCAAAATTTAAGTGTTAGAAGAAATCAAGTCTCTTTCACTAGTTCTACGTAATACATGTCTCCCATTTGTCGCAGTTGAACCACGTTACTTGGAATCTTTGCATCAGCTTTTCCTAAGCCAACGATTGGACTTGCTCCCTCCAGTGTCTAATCCCTGCTCTAAGGTTTTGACTGCTGCTGCTTGGTGGACTCAACGGTCTAAAGCGCGCAAATTTAGCAAACACTGCACTTTGAGTTCACCATACTCAGTAGCGGACCATGTCGCAACTGCGAAGGGATCTTACGACCGCAGGGACCCTTAAGGAGATTCAAAAAATACACAACATATGTGTTCCAAATAATTCTGTGATAGATAAAGGGGAACCCAAGTAGGCATTGCGATGGGACCCAAGACCTGTAAATCCGCCACTGACCATGTTGTGGCAGAAAATATGACAAATATAAAGGATTTATTTTGTTATTTGGCGGCTAATTTCTCCCCATGTTAAAAGCCAGTTTCTGCCTTCCGGATAAAGAAGCACGCTCTCTAACTGTATAATGGCTCTGCGATTGGTGCTGTGTCTTCAAGAGCTTCAAGACCTTAACTTCAAATCCTAACTTGAAATTTTTTTCATACAAAATTGAGATTTTTTGATGTGTTTTTAATATTAAGTATTAAACCTTCTTCAGTATTTTTCCTTTTTGACATTTTTATATTTTCATTTATCAGTTAATATATTACATTTATGGATTTGATACAAATGATAGGATAATTAGGAATGAAAGGAAATTTATGCTCCAAAATCGGACTACAAATTGATTTTTCGCAGCATCTTTTTATCGAAGAAATCTAGATTATAGGCTTCGGCATTTATTTATCTACTTAAATTTGCAAAAAAAAAAAATCCTTAATTATTCAATTCAAATGAAATATTTTCCTTATTTTTGTAATCACTTACGCATGCCGTTCGTTCTAATAATAAATCTCAAAGAAAGGCAGCGTATTAATAATATTTTTTTATACGCTTTCCGCAATGAAGATTTACTAACGCTAAAGTTATCCTTTAACAAGTGAATATCTTTATTAATAATAAAGCTGAATGACTGGACCTCTGTCCGGATGTCTGTGACGTGCATAACGCCTAGACCGTTTGGCCGATTTTTATGAAATTCGGCACAATATTAATTTGTAGCATGAGGGTGAGCACCTCGAAGCGATTTTTCGAACATTCGATTTTGTTCTTTCCCTAATTCCAATTTTAAGAACATTTTACGGAGCAAATTATCATAACATGGACGAGTAAATTACCATAAACTAGACGAGCAAATTATCATAATGTGGACGAGAAAATTACCGTAACATGGACGAGCGAATTAACATAACAAATTGGCGATAAATTCATCTTCCGTTATCTATACATATAATAAAATAAGATGTTTGTGTGTGTGTGTGTGTGTGTGTGTGTGTGTGTGTGTGGCGCACTTCCCGGAAAAACAGTAAGGCCTAGAAAGATGAAATTTGGTATACAGGTGCTGTTTTTGCCGAAGATGTGCACCTCGGGCTTCGATTTTTGATATTTTAATTCGAAAAAAAGTTATTTAATGTTTTATGTGTTTTTTTGCACTTTTTAGTAATTTTTACCTCACAGACCCCGAACCAATCGCACCACACAAATATTTTTTGTACTATAGTATAGGAAATTTAATTTTAAATATGATGAATGAAAAAAGTTTGAAAATAGAGCAATTTTTGTATTTTTTACGAATTTTTGAAAAAACCTTTTAATTTGCATGTTTTCCTGGGTTTTATTTTTTTCTAGCATCATCCTGCGAGAAGTATCAAAGCCTCATTTCTGAAATTTAAGTTGGTAATAGTAAAAACATTTCGCCCTCTTCAGAAGAAAAAAGTTCTTAAAAATACGCAATAGTTTTTTTTTACAATTTTTTTAATGCTGAACACATCATGTCCTTTCACGCATCAGTCGAAAAAAGCGTTCTTCAATCTTTTATGCCTGTGACGTCACTAATTGGATTTCGATTCGATATTTACGATGGAATCTTAATCGCAAGCAATGTTAATCTTTTTTTTTTTTACTATATAGCTTACATCTACATTTTCTGACGTGATGACCACGTCAGAAAATGTTGTTACGTGTTTTTCCGGCAGCGCTTACTTTTTTTCTTTCCTTTTTTTGTTTTATTTAGGGATTGCATTTATTTCTTTTTCCATCCCCCCCCCCCCCCCCCCCCCCCCCCCCAAGCTGGACCTTTCGCTGTATCTATATTACGTTACATTTCATAGTTGTGCGCATTAATTCAATAAAAACAGCGAGATTTTTTTTTATCTTTGTCAAACGCTACTTTTTGCACACTATGGGGAATTTGGCCTTTTTTTTTTTTTTTGCTCAACTTGAATTTTAAAAAAAAGCGGTTTTTTGAGTGATCTTTGTTTTTATTAGGAAATGGGCGGGGAGGTCAAAATAAATAGAGATGGATTCGAAAATGTAGAGATAGATTATAAAGGTTAATAGCCGCCGAAGGCGGCAATTTGGCGTAAAAATGTGAATGGCACAAAAAAAAAGATAGAGATGGATTGATTAATACTGCTGCCAAATTTATTTAAACAACCGCCGAAGGCGGCAAACTTGAAGTAAAAAGGTAAATGACAAGTTAGCCAAACAGCCGCCGTAGGTGACTGCTTGCACAGAAAGGCGAATGGCGTAAGAAGGCGAACCAGCTGGTCGCCGCAGGCGGCTATTTTGTAAATATACAAGCAAACCAAATGACGTTTTAGTTTTCTACTACGGGCAAAGCCGTGCGGGTACCGATAGTGGGAAATAAAAATAAGACTTTTTCCTTACAAGTTACTGGATGAGGATAAATTTTCCTAAAACAAAAACGTGGTCTCGACTCAAGAATCAATTAGTTCTCATTGCCGTTCAGGTACTGGAAGTTAATTCACGCATGATACATATTATAAGTGACGCAGCAAAGGGAGTTTTGAGAGTCAAACACCTCCCCATCCCGAGCCTTTGGTTTTTATTGCCAATATTTTCAATATTAATTTGTGTAGTTTTTTTTACATCTACGTACCGTTGGACCAAGGAAGGTTAAATTTCGCTGAGATAGTGATGCATCTTTGTTCACAGTCACTGTGTCTTCTTCACGAATGATAAAGCTGAAAGTATGTGTCTCTGGATGACTATTTGTCTCTTACGCTCATAGCGCCAAGACCGTTCGACCGATTTTCATAAAGTTTGGCAAAGAATTAGTTCGTAGCATACGGAGGAGCACCTGGAAGCGATTTTTCAAAAATTCGATTTTGTTCTTTTTCTATTCCAATTTTAAGAACATTATATCGAGCAAATTATCATAACATGGACGAGTAAATTATTATAACATGGTTGAGTAAATTGTCATAACGTGTACGAGCAAGTTACCATAATAGGGGCAAGCAAATGAACATAGCAAATTGGTGAGAAAGTCATCATCCATTATTTATAAATATCGTCATCTAGGAGCAAAACTAAGACATCTAATTCCATGAATAACACTAAGATATCCTACTGTTGCTATAAGGCGACGATATACAGGCGAACCCAAATGACTAGCGGGTACCGCTAGTTTCCTATAAAACTTGACCACGAAGAGATTGCAAGAGAACTGGAAGCGAAAACGGACCGCTTCATTTTGTAATAGGTAGAATTATCGAGAATATGCAAACAGGTAAATCTCGCGTTCTCCCTGATCCTACCTCATGCAAAATGAAGTGGACCGTACACTGTAAAAAAATTCCGAAACGTTACTGGGTATTTCCGTGTTACGTTTTGGGAATTTAATGGTTTCTATCCACTTCTTAGAAAAATCAAGTATCAATGTCAAAAAGTTTCTTGAATGGCTACAAGTTGCAGGAATGCAGACCTTTCACTGTTGTGAAAAATATTTTTAACTCCCAGTTTAATAATTAACTGAGCGTATTTATAAAGTGTATCGGCTTCCGTTCAATTACGGGCCGTCCATGCTACCAAAGGGAGTGAATAAGTATGGATAACGTTGCTTTGCAAGAATTGCAGGCGAGTAAAATTCTCGTTACTTTCCAGCTATTCTGGTTTAGCTTTGGTCATGTTTGCAATAAATCCCTTGGAACTAATAAATCAGGAAGACTCCAAGCTATTATATTACACCTTTCTAAGTTTACACTAATTTTCCAGAGACACGACTGACTTTTAACGGCAAGATTTCTAAATTTTACAGGAGTCTTCCAGGATAGTATCAGGAAGGTTATTTAATTTTAGCGGAAAACAATCCTGGATTTTGCAAGATATGTTACTGGCAGAAATTGGGCACATCAGCTGCCCATTATTTTCCAGGAACGTTTCTGAATCGTTTTTACAGTGTATCCGCTTCGAGTTCACGCGTCATCTCTCCGTGGTCAAGCTTTAATACATTTTCACCAGCGGCTCAGAAAGGTCGAATGAAGAATAACCCCCCGAACCCTTGGTTTAAAGTCCCAAGAACTCTAGGGGGTTAACTCGAGTTTTATGCATCAAGTTACACATATGCACAAGAGTTGATAGGAATTACTCCCTCCCAGAAAGAAATATTGTCGGCACCATGCTAAACGAACGAATTTGAAAATTGATACTTTTCAGGAAAACCAAAGCAAATATGTTTCCACCTGACGCGTTTAGTTATCATGAATGTTTTAATTTTTATAAACAACTTTAAGTGTAAAACTATTGTTTGAAGTAGTTATAAAACCAGTAAGTAACCCTTTTTTGATTACTACAGCAAGAACCATCGAATTTGGAAGCGCGATTCGCGATTTTTCACATTCGTTACTTTAGCATGGCGCCGACGATTTGCTAGCTGTGCTTCTGATATTCAATTCAATTCTCGCTCTCAAAAAAAAAAGCAAACATTTTATTGAAATCTTAACATTTGCTACATAACATCGGAAAAATTTCATTAAAAATCTTGAAAACAAATCTTTTATTATAACATTAACCGAATTATATTTACATAATACAAATATACTCATATGCACATCACATAATTATGTGTATATAATAATATCAGTTTTTGTGGATATGTTCTTATGCACACACAATTTATGCATAGCTCGCACATTAAAACAGTACTTTATCTCATTGTAACAGTCTTTTGATATTTTTATATGCTGTGTTTCATTACAATCAATTTTGAAAAATCCCAAACGATAATTGTACAAATCTGGTAAAAAATACAGAGAGGATAAAAGAGTATAAAATATCAATAAACTTACTGTATTGAAATTAGTTACAGTAAAAATAACCGAAGCTAAATCGAGTGTGACTTTTATTCATACCCTTTCAAACTGCTGCATTATTGTCTTTAAAATTGTAATATTTATGCTACTATCAATGAGATTAAGCAATATTTATTCGACTTTTGTGGTGCACCATGAAATTATTAGGTGTTGTCAGCTGTTAGCTTTTGGTGGAAAATTTAACATCATTTCTTGTGAAAAAGTGCATTTTAAATTGAAACTAAGTATTTTTCTAAACATTACAGTTTTTTCTGTTAAAACAGCTGTCGAGAATCCTTTTAACAGTAATATTTATAGACGGATTTAAATGACAAAACATATTTAGTATTCACCGGTATTGTATAATTTATTACATTGTGTGATAAAATAAAGTTACCGTGGATTATCACAATTATAACTAACGCATTATGATTTTAAACTTAATAAATTAAGTAAACAACTGGATGGATAATGCTCTGTGGCATTAACAATGGCTCTGATAGCAGGTTTAAGGTTATTAATTATTTATACGGATTATCGGTACAATAACAACTAACTATTTTCTTGAGTTCTTTGATACTGTTTGAAAAATTAAGTTATCTTTTACACTTTGGTACAAAAACGTTTTTTTTTTTTCCTTTACAAGTTTACTGCGCTGTTAAGAATTCTACCGTTAACATTGGTGTAAAAAAAATATTAGCTACGTTTTGATTTTCCACCGCAGTACATGTTAAATACTTTTAAATAATAGATCAACTAAATTCAAACGCTTTCAATTTATACAAAAACTTATAACATTATGAAATTTAAATTCACGCCGCATAAAATATATTCGGCTGTTACATATTTTCATGCACAAAGAATTCTTATACTCTACTTCTTAACTTATAGTCTGCAGTGGTTCCCAACCGTTTGCGCGTCGCGACCCCTTTTAGACCAGCTAATGACCTGCGGCCCCATCTGCGTGTAGAAATCACAAAAAAATATAGATGATATAAGTATATAACATACAGTTCCATACTTTCAAAATGGGGTGGTTTCCTTCAGTCAAAAGTACTAATTTAGCTAGTGAAATGGATAGAATGAGCAAAAAAACAGACCAAGAAAGTACTTTCATTTTCCCAACAGTTTTTTTTTAAATTAATATTTTAAAATGTCCGATTTTTCGAACAAGGCGTGGTCTTGATGACTTCACAAATGATGCACTTTGCCGCATCTTTCTACTACGTTACCACGTTATGATAATCAAGCAGTGAATTAAATATTGCGCTCTACGCTTGCTATCAACCATATCGTTGCCAATACACGTGAGTAAAGATGCGAATTAAATATTTTGCACTGTAATGGCAGCACTGAATGGCATTTCATCATTTGTGGTGTCATCGGCAGAAGCCGTAAACAATGAAAGCGCTCCGATTTCAGTATTTTTTTAAAAATATTAAACGTAAACAAATTTATCAAAAAATGGTCAGATCCTATGTTTTTAAGCATGCTCTTTCAGAAAAAAATACTTTTAAAATTTTGGAAACGACCCCATTCTCGTATTCAGTTGAAATTCCGATTTATCATACAGTTGGTCAAAGTGCCAATCATAGGAAATCATTTTTTTAAGTTTTATCTTTTGAAAAAACCCTCGTAATACAATTAACATTATTGCATTAATAACTCATTGACAACATTTGAAGAAGAAATTCACAACGTAATTCTATAAATAAAATTAACCGAAATTAGCATCGCTACAAAGGAAAATAATAAGTATGATGTTTTTAAAAGGTAGGGATAATGTCGCAACCCCATAAGAAATGCCTTACGACCCCATTTTACATCTCGACCACAACTTGGAAATTCCTGCCTTAAACATTTCATAATTGTAACATTTATTGAAATATTTTTAACATCAGAAAACATTCTATGTACATCCGCTTCAGTTTTTCTTAAATACAGTTGTGAATTTTTTACACTCTAGTGATACAAAAATCAAGTATAAGACAAATGGAAAAACAGTTCATTTAATTTCCTTTTCTGGGACTGTAATTTATTCAAACAAACGCTCCCTCTGTTTCGGGATTTTCTGTTTCAGCTTTCACTTCATCCGGGTTCGCTGATACTTGATAGACTTTCTCCCTGCAAATGAAGAAATTAATATTCAATGATACTCTTCAGTAAACAAGAAATCGCATTTAGAACTGACATTGGGTTGCGATGTTATTTACATTTCCGCCACTAGCGTAACAAGAAAAGGAGAATCCTGTTATATTTCACCTACAATGCCTCGTGATTTCTTCTGAAGGTAATCAAGGGACCCGAGTATAGACTTGTAGTCTAAATAAATCATATGATATCTGGATGATAAAAACTTTTATCGCCTTACTGATTGAATAAAAACTGCATCAAAGTTTTCTATTTTGGGATGATTCCACCCCTAAATGTCGGTCGTATTTCAAATTTCATATATACTTCTTTTTTTTTAAATATACAATAAGGTTGAGAGGAAAAAAAACTTAGGGACGTCTTGAATCTGATATACTATTTTCACCCTTTCATTCAGTTTAAAAAGCCATAATTTTTGATTAAATAGCGATTCAAGATGACATAATTTTGAATTGTTTTATTTTTTTGTAACAACGCTAATTCAAAATACTTAATTATATTTATGGGAAGCTTTTTTTTTTTTTTTTTGTATTTTCTCTACAATAATAGTCATAGGTCAAAATATTTTTGTAATATTAACTACATTAGACCTGTAAAGTGGATTGTGAAATTATTGTGCCTGTTGAAAAACAAACTTTGTAGTAAAGATAGTTGGGGTTGGTGTCTAGCTGGGGTTGTTTGGTCTTAGCTCCTGAGCAGTACGTCATCGATTTTATGACAAAATGAAGTGCATGTCTGTGAAAGTTGGGAGTCGTAGGGGTGCAATATCTAGAAATAAACAATAATGGAACAATGTGTGTGTTTGTGAGTTCCTATACAAAGCTACTTTGCGTCAGATCTTTGCCAAATTTGACGCTGAAGTACTTCGGCAGTCAAAAAAGTTTCAAGGGATCGTTAAAAAATGTTCCCAACCGTTCGAATTCTAATTTTCGTTCTAAAGGGACACGAGGTGACTCTTTTAGTAAAAAAAAGTACCAAACAGTTTCGATGTTGGTACCATTGGACAGCACGCAGATACACTGTTTAAATGAAGGTTGCTTTTTAGGTCGAAAACGTACGTCCTTAAATTAATTAAAAAAACGAGTTCTAATGTGTTTTAACACAACTTAACGATAACAAAATACATATTACCAATCCTAATAAAATTGAATTTTTTCAGTAAGAACTGTTATAACCTCCCTCCAGAAGAAAAATTCTGACTAAATAATCCACTTCAAAGATCAAATAAAGTAGTCTAGAGACTAAATTTTTACCTGTGATCAATATGAACGACAATCTGTTGTTTTGGTTGTTCTTCTGTTTGGTGCGGTGCTGGCTCAGAGTTTGAAAAAGTGAAGAGAGGCAAACCAGTTCTGCGAAAACGATGGATATTGGTTCCTACCAGGATGAGTATAATAGCAGCATAGAACACCACAACTACCTGTTGAAAATAAAGAATTTTCTCAATGAAAAAATACAAAAAGGAATAAGGTACAGTCTGACTACAGAAAACGCGGAATCTGGCAAGCGGCCAAGTTACGACGATTCTATCTGAATGAATCCAGCAGGGGAGAAGAAAAAATGGCGATGGGATTTTGATGCACTCGTTTTATAATATCAAAAGGTCCTTATTAGCTTATTGCATTCTAATTGCATATAAGTTGAAAATGAGGGCAAGCAAATAGAGCTTCGATGGGAGAACAAAAAGGTGTTTTCATTTCGTCCAGAAATGTTAAGAAAAATGGTAAGCTCGAAATTATGTTGTAAAAAAATAAGTCGATTACTTCTTTTAGTGAGAATATAGATCGAATGTAGTTTAGATTTAGAAAATTATTGCCGTGAACAAACTCATTTTTACAAAACTGCGTTTAAATGATTGAGTGGGAAAGCGCACATAAGTGACGAACAAAGTAAAATCCCTATAAACTAATCGATATGCCCATTTCCGCTTATAAACCAGATGTATCATTAGTGGATAGAATATAAATGCATCAAATAAGACCACCTTAAAGTTCATGGCCTAGTAATTTGCTGATTTATGATTCAATTGGCTCCAAATTTTGCACGTCCATCACATGACTCATAAAAAATAGGAAAAAATACATTCGGACCCCGATTTAACGAATTTATCAGAACCAAATTTTTTATACGTTAAATCGGGGTTATTCGTAATATCGGAGTGTGTAAAAAATTGCAATTACCTTATCTAAACGCCCTAATAAGCAACTGCGTAAAAATACCCATAATTAGAAAGTGTACACTTTTTATTCAGCATTCCGGGACTTATGACACACTAGTTAATTTGAAATTTTGAAATACTGTGCAATATATGTTTGATAATTTCCTTGATACTTCAATCGTAGTACGTAGTTCACTTTCGTCTTTATGGGGAGAAGAAAATACTGTGTCATTTACAGCCTGCTGCATCAGATATGCTTTTAGTTTAAAGACTTTGTAAAGCATTTGAAAAAGTAAAAGTTTTAATGGGAGTTTCACTATCGCTTTCTGCATCAGAATCGCTATTCATTGGTTCCCCCTCGCCCATCAAAAATTACTGATTCCAAGAAAAGTACTTTTCTACTTCGGACAATATGGACAATATCATTTAGAAAACAATTCAATATTTCCTAATTCAAATTAATAAAAAAAATTTAGTTGTTAAAATAATTCGTTAATTCGCGGTTTAATGTTCGGTAAATAGGGGTTTTTCCCTCATTTTAGTCGGGGAAAAAGAAAAATTCGCTAAATCGCGAAATTCCTTAAATAGAGGTTCGTTAAATCGAGGTCTGACTGTTATTCCATGTGAAAATTTAAGTTTCAGTTAAGTTTTCAGTAGTTCTGTCTTGTAACCTTTGTCATACCATTAATTACTAATACGAGTACAACGATCTATTGTTCAGAATTTTTAACCATTTGCTTATCTTCTACATTACATACAAAGTTTCGGGATGGTAGTTCGTTTATTTGTAGGTGCATATATTATTTTTGTGAGAGTGTATTTTGTATGGATTTGCATGATATACATCAGAATTCCGAAGCTTTCTTTGAATTAAATGAAATAGAAATTTTCTGACGAGTATGATTTTACCCAAAACAAATATTTAAGTCTTTTTTAGTGAAAACCACTTTGAAATTTTTGTTTCACTGAAATAAATTTAAATGCATGTGACGTTTATTGTAAATTAAAAGAAATTCCTTGACAGAAAACTGGTTTCTGGCCCATGTAGCGCCATGGAAGCTGATTTACACCAATCTAATTCTCTCTTCAACCACAGCTCAGGATAGTAGACAATTTTTTTGCCCCCCTAGAGGTTAATATATTTTAGTTTATTTTTGCTTGACTGGATGTCTAAAAGAAGAAATAAAGATGAACCCAAATCTAAATTACTCTCAAATTGTAAATTTTGTTATTTAAAACGGCTATCATAATACCTATCACTCATTTTAATTGTACAAATGACAACAGTCATTTCTAATATTACTATTGCATTTTGCAATAACTTATCATGCTTTAAACAAAAACTCTAGTAAGTCAACTTTAGAGCGTCTATTAAATTTGAACGACTTATTTGAACGACTAAAGTAAGAATTAAGGGTATAAAGTTTTCTAAGCAATGATTGAAATTTAATACAAATTTTCGATTCTCAAATCATCTCACACACACACACACAACTGCCGTTATTATATGAAACCTAAAACGCCATTTACTGCTTCATACTAAAGATTAGCTCCAAAATTTGAAACTTCAAGCGAAATTCGTTTTCCGCGTGTAATCGGGAAGAATTGAAAACCCATGCTAGGGTATCAACATTTCAGATTAGTTATATTTAAAAAATACATTAAGTGTGAAGTCGAATTAATTATCTACGCGGAAATCACCATGTAACTTCATTTCATGCAGAAATGTTGTACGCGTCAAAAGAGAAGAACATAAAATAAACAAATTAAAACAAAAAAAAAAAAAACTTGAATACTTCTTATGAAAAACTTCCTAAAATTCTTAAACTGATATTCAGTGTATTAAAATGAGTAGAAAACTGGGGCTAGTCGATACCTTTTGTGGAGGGGGCGAGATTTTTAATTCAGTTTTATTGATTTCATATTAGTAAGCGTAGTCTAAATGGTTACTGGGAGGTATCATGTGTAACAAATACACTTTTTTTTTTCAAAATATTAAAAACCAAAGGTAGAATTAAATACAATGTAACATCATTTGTTCTGCATCAACTAACCCGAATAGCGGGGTCAGTTAATACGTAAGAGGACAAAAGCAATACTAATTTAAAATATGATTGAAATGAGAAAACAACATCAATAAAGCACAAATTACCAAGAACAATTATTGTTCATTTGTGCTTCACGTTGCTTTTTTTGAGCAATCACGATTGCTTATTGCTTTCATTTGACCGTCCTTGATGTTGTGGTTCCTTTTTCAACTTGGACCAGGGACACCAGCACCACCGCCCACCGGCCTCTGCAGACGCGGCTCCGAGCACTGCCTCCTGGAATCCATTTCTCCTGGTCGATGGCGTCCATGTCCTACACATACGCGGGCACACACACACACACACACACACAAGCCTTTACACACATACACACACGCCTACGTGCATACACACAGGTCTACGCACACACACAAGTCCTACACATGCACGCACGCGCGCCTGCACACACACACACAACTATACACGCCTAACCGCCCAGGAGGAGGGGTAGGCTTGGGGGGGGGGCAGGAGCTGTTTCTAGAAACAATAGCCTCCAATGAGTAGGGCCCTGTCGCAACTCGTGATTGCGAAAAAACATAATTTGAATTCAAGATGTCAAAGTTCAAACTAATTTTTTCAACTGTTTTTTTTTTTTTTTTTTTTTCATTTCTGTCATATTTTGGCGCAAAAGCTTAGATGATCATTTTTGTTTTATGCACTAAATCATGTTTGCACCTATTGTGTTATTTTTATTCTTTTACATAACATATAATGAATAAAAGCAAAAAAAGTAATTAATGGTCTTACAGTTTAAACAAACAAAGTATTACATTACATAAAATCTAGTCCGATTATGTGACATAAAATCGGAATTACAATTTGGATACATGTAAAACGTAGCATTTTTACGACACTTTACAAGTGCCCAGTTGCCTTTCACCAAATTTTCTCCTATATATTTAGAGTATGAGTGGATGCATGTATCAACTGACTCCGTGTCGAATGTGTCAATTGACTCAATACAGAAGTGAATCTGAATAATGTCATTCCATTGTTCGCCTCGACTGTGTTTTAGTCGGGTGAACCTGTCTTCGTTTTTAATGCACTGATGATGGCACTTGTATTTTAGAGTGCCGAAACAGCTGTTTGCTGGTTTTTTAACCTTTTTTCATTCTCAATTTGTACTTTATATACGTTGTCATATTTTATTCACTATGCAGTACAAAGTTTTCGACTACTTTTTATGTATAAGCTGTTCAGTTCATTAAAATGTTTCGCTTAACTTGACTAAGTGTTAAACTGACTTATCAAAGGGTTTTTTTTAACAAAAGCGCGATAAATGAAGTGATGTTTACTCAATTAAGAAACAAGTAAAGCTGCACAAGCCAACCTTCGTCTTACTAGGTAGGCCAAATGAGCGTTATCTCATCAGGCATTTTGTTTTTTACTGCCATACAAGCGCAGTGCCACTGTATCAATTATCCCCACGTATCAACTAAGCCTTGAATCTCCATTCCGTTTTCGAGTTTACAAAGGATTTACATACACAACTACAGCAAACCAACACCTATATATGTAAAATAGCGTGATTCTTTCGATTTCTAGCGAAGCCTTTAAATTTGGCGATTACCTTAAAATTTTGGCAGACTTTAGGACCTTACATCCTGATTACAGGTGCACGAGGGCAAATAATTTGTGTAACGAAAATCCTTCAATATGGTCTTTCGAAAGCTTCTAATTTCAGATTTTTTCATTGTTGCACTATTCGTGATACTCCCTGATTAGATTTAACAACATTGATTCAAGGGGAAAAAAAAAGCAATTGTACTCTAAAAGCCGAAATTAGTTTCCCTGCATAGTGTGCTGAAAGATAGTCGTTACTGCTTGTACTGAATTTTAAAATCGCTTCTTACTTTCAGCGTAGGCTATGCACTAAGAAAGCTCCATCAGTAGCTTTTACATGAAGTAACACAATTCACAGAATTAAAGTTATAGAATGCTTTTTATAAATTTGTAATGAACAGAAATGATCAACACAATTTGATCAACAGCTGTTTGAGAAAAGATATTTCAGTTCCATTATTTTAAATATTCATGCTTTCATGTAGTCCTTACAGCTTCTATACTTACGGTAACGTAAATAACAGCATCCGTTGACTGTTCAGGATAGATAATTCTGACTGTCTGATGATGGGTTTTTTCTCGAACTGCCTTCAAAGCGCTTGGTACCAGAGTTCCATTGCACAGACCTCCAAGCATCAGTCTGAAAGCAAACGTTATTGTAATGAAGTCGTTTCCAAAATTTTAAAAGGTATTTTTTTCAGAAAGAGCATGCTTAAAAACATAGGATCTGACCATTTTTTGATACATTTGTTTACGTTTAATATTTTTAAAAAATTACTTAAATCGGAACGCTTTCATTGTTTACAGCTTCTGTCGATGACATCACATATGATGAAATGCCATTCAGTGTTTTCATTCACAGTGCAAAATATTTAATTCGTATCTTTACTCATGTGTATTGGCAACGATATGGTTGATAGCAGGCGTAGAGCGCAATTTTAATTCGCTTCTTGATTATCATAACATGGAAAGATGCGCCAAAGAGCATCATTTGTGACGTCATCAAGACCACGCCTTGTTTGAAAAATCGGATATTTTTAAAAATTAATAAAAAAAACAACTGTTGGGAAAATGAAAGTATTTTCTGGGTCCATGGTTTTTTTTTTTTTTTTTTTGCTTATCCTATCAATTTTAGTGACAAAAAGTACTACGCTTGACTGAAGGAAACAACCCCCCATTGCGACATTTGCGATTTGGTGAATCGCCAATATGCAAAACACTTTATTAACGTCCTTTTTTTCATAAAGTTTACTAACAATATTTTGAGATTTAAATTTTTAATAAAGTCTCCTAATTTAAGAATCACCTAAATCTGCATTGTGTGTGGGGGGGGGGGGTAAATTGTTTTGTTTTAATTATAATTTTCATATTCAACTCTGTTTGATGAATGTATTTGTAAAAGATCTAGAAAATTAAGGAAATTAAGGTGTGGATTTTTTCCGTCTCAGAACAAATTCAATAATTTAGGGGAGGCCAAGGTAACAAAAGGGTTTTTACTAGCCCCAAACTTTGATGGTGAAAATAAACAGAAGAGGGGAAAAAACCTCTCTGGTACTCTAACTACTATGCATTTCTCATATTAAAAGTGGAAACTCCTAAAAACACGATACATGATGGACAATTTTGGTTTTGAAATATCGTGGGGTGAATGCTACAAGTATGTAACTGTAATTCAGTTTTTTTTTTTTTTTTTTTTTTTAAATGTATTTTTTATAAAACTCAATACATTGGTTTTTCACAATTTTTGGGGAATAGGAAGACTTGACTTAAATGTTATTAAACAATCATTTCCTAAATTTTATTTAATTAGAAGCTTTTATGTGTTTTTTCAAACAAAGTTTCAGCAAAAGTGCAACAAAATAATTTTCTCCAACTTTTCAATTACCTCGTTATAGTATTCTGAAAATGATACGAATCAGGCAAATTTTGTTCATACAGAATTCCATTGTTTCATCAAAAGGTCAAAAAAAGAACTTTAAAAATGTTGCACAATACTATCACCGGAAATCTTTGTATATTGGAAGATATTTAACTCAAGTAGAAAGCAACTTTTTTTTTAATCGAGTACAATCAGATGCGCTGAATTTTTTAAAAAAATAGCTACACCAAAAACCAATTCACTTAAGTGTTATCAGATTATATATTTATAAAGCATACGGGAAAATGAATTAACTAAACCACTAAATGCAATTTCATAAATTCATTTTAACAGAAACCCACATAATTGTCTTATCTACTAAAGGAACTTATATTTAAAAAGCTTAGGAATATTTTCTTCCTGAAACAAGCTTTATTTTAAAATATGCTTTACAACTTGCATTTTTAGTTACTACGTCTGACATATAATTTAATGCATCATGGGATAGCATCGAAGCGATAAATTACTTCCTAAAATGGAGTTTCAAAAGTCAAGTTGTAATTTCCGTCCTTTAATAAACTAGTTCAGTAATTTAATTTCCTTTTTACTTTTCGCATGAAAAAATGTATCGATAAGTGTTTTACGACACTTTTATTGCGTTTCTACTAGTTTATGAATGTGTTGAATTTATCCATTTAATAAATAAAATGTCGTGTCTCATAAACATAAATAACAAAAATGCACATTTTTCGATAAAAAGATTACATGAACTTGAATTCCATGCTCCTTTGAAAAACATTTTTTTAAACAATGTTTAGTATTGAAATCTATTTTTAAACATGATAAACTTTGAAACGTACTTCAGTGAATTCAACAGCATAGTTGTGCCACGGATATATGGCGATGAGCTGTAAGCGGAAACAGAAAGCCTCATTTTGTAATTTGTAACACTAACAAGAACGCACAACAATATTTTATATGCTTTTCCCGTTCTCGCTGATCCTACCTGATACAAAATGAAGTGTCCTGCCTCCGCTTGCAGTTCATGAGCCATCCCTCCGCGGCGCAACTATACCAACTTCAGTCTACGAAAATTCTGCAAATTTGATCTGAGAAATCAAGCCATTATATTGCAAATGAAAGAGTAAATAAACAGTTATTTAGTGAAGACAGTTAGTATAAGTTAGAGTGCACGACTATGTGGTATCACACTACAGTTTTTAATAAAGCTCGCTAGTGAACTTTTTTTCCCCTTCAAACTTCTTAAATCGTTGTCTTTTGCTGTCCTCATGCCTACTTAGGAAGTCACTATTTCATTCGTTTTAACTGAAAAATTACTTTTAAAAAACAGTTGACGTAATTCCTTTTTTGGAAATGTAAAAAAATCGCCAAATATTTGTTGATTTCAATGATGCTTATAAATGAATATAATGTAAACACACCAGTAGTGGCTAGTGCTTCAATGGTGGCCATTTCAA
This sequence comes from Uloborus diversus, assembly GCF_026930045.1. Classification (NCBI taxonomy): domain Eukaryota; kingdom Metazoa; phylum Arthropoda; class Arachnida; order Araneae; family Uloboridae; genus Uloborus; species Uloborus diversus. The sequence continues at coordinate 44,161,655 of NC_072738.1, read as the reverse complement.
GCTTTAAAACGCACTAGTATTAGCCACATGAAGTATATTTTTAAACTGTGGGTCTACAATATTCATTCCCTCTCTTTGAAACTCAATGATCGTATTAGATTCCAACTCTTCCTTAATCTTCCCATTTTCTTAAAATGCCAGAATTTCAATTTCTTAATTTTTATGCATTTTTTTCCAAAACCTCAAATTTGTTCCATTAGTGGCCATTCCAAAATCTGAAATTTTCAGTAGTGGCCATCTGACATTCTCCCATCCGAAGAATTTACATTACTTACCTGAAATCCAAATAACTATGAATAAAATTGATTCAATATGATAGTCACATTAAGTAACAATACATTAATCTCATTATTATTGTTCATTTCCTTCTTCAAAGTATATAAGTAACCTTGGAGTGGCTATTACTGAGGCACTGGCACTACTGATGTGTTTACCTTAGTTCCGCTAAGAACATTGTTAACTCGAAAGTTAAAGCTTGGCTGTACCAAAAAAATAAATAAAGAGGGTGGAAAAAGAAACAAATGACTTCCAAAATACGACAAAGTAAACCATTGAATAACCCTGAAAATATATTATTGTGTCAAATTAAATACGAGTACAGGACATCGTTAAATAAATAGTATTACAGTAGAAATAAATCAAATATACTTGATTTATTTCTAAATTATGTTTCAAAAACACTAACTAAATAAAACGAGTCTATTACGAGTCTTTAAACTATCTTTTAAGTGTAAAAATGTTCAAAGAGTTTGCTAGATTTCGATTGATGTTTTAAGCCCTCGTCCACACAAAATAGAACCGAAAATGTTAGAAGTGGGATTTAAAAAATATTTTTCACTTAGTCTCAATCTCTTATTTTTAGTAATATTTTTCAGTATGCAGTTAAGTTAAATTAACAGAAAGGAATTAGCTTTAAACGAAGAAGATGCCCAGTTTTCAAACGTGTTTTAATCAAATTAATTCTCAGCAGTGAAAGTTATTATAATAATTAAAAAAACTTCCTTATAAAACAAAATGAAATGAAGTACAAAAAGAAATCTTAATTAACGTGGAGATTTTCCCTCAAAATTTCCTCAGCATGTTTCTTGAGAAAATATTCTTAATTAACTAGCAACGAGTAACGGTTTTTGAATGAGATACTCAAGCGGATATCTTTTCCAATTAACTTAAACTTTTCGTTAATTTTGCGGTAAATATCAGGTATGGAGAAAATTAATATTTGGAGAAGTTAATACAAAAAAGTGGTTTTTATTCGTATAAAAAAGATAATTAAAATTTAAAGAAACCTTCTAGTCGGTGAAAATAAACATAAAACGTTAAAGGACCCAAATTCGAAACGTTTTACCAGGTTTGATTCCCTTTTATCATTTAAAATCAAGGCATTTAATTGTGGTTTAAAATACTCTGGTAAATTACTTTTTATTTTCACAGTATACAGGGGTTAAGTTGAGAAAAATAAACATGACCAACTTACAATTTTGGAAAACGATGGAATAACTTAAGAGCTACTGTTTTTTAAGTGTATTTTAAACTTTAATCGTAAAAAAACACATACAAAAACTTGTACTTAAAAAAAACATCTTGCGCAGTCAAGACTCATTCTTTGTGGAAGGATGAGTCCCAATGATAAGTTAGGCCAATGATAAGTGGGATGTATTACTTGATTTTTTTCCCACTGTAATACAATCTATTTGAGGATATCATGTTATGCGGATATTAATACGTATTTTGTTTCTTCTAATTCGTTTAACTGGGTTTAACTTGTGCGTGTATTTTCATGTGTCATTTATATTCATAAAGATATTGACATGCTTTTAAAAATTCGATTCTTTTTTTTATATTTGTTTGCGTAGATTTCATAAATATTTGTAAATAAATATGTATTTGAAAATCTATGAAACAAGTTATTAATTAATTATTCTAAAGCAAATTATATGTAACATTATTGAAAACAGTAAAAAAATGCTGTTCATTAAAGAAGAAAAAAACGATCATTTTTGAAACTATAATAGTACTATAACACAAGGGAGCAAAAAACAATGGGGTTTTTTTTTTTTTTTTTTTGGTGCCCAGAGTTTGAGCGGATTTTAGATATATTTGAGGCTCCTAATCAAAATATGAACTTAGTTTTTATCTAGCAGCTCTACTTTTTCAGATAAGTACTACTGTTTCATTCAAAATATGCAGTTTTAACTCCATTTAGCTCACTTCTACAGCAAGTATAGGCTTCAGAAACAGAGATTGCTTCCAGCATATTTGCCCTATTGTCAGTCTGCAGTCCAGTTACGTTCAGGAAAATTCACTACATGGAGTAAATATCTGGCACGTTTAGTAACAACGTTTCAACGAATTAAGGTAAACTGGTGAGTTCCTGCTTTGCATATTTGCACTGCGCAGCGAGTTAAATTTTTGTATGTAACATTTTCAGGGCCCGATTAATATAGTCGGTGACCCTAAGCAAACATTTTTCAGGAGTCCTTTGCAGTCAAACCTTATAAACGTAAGCATTAAAGGAGAACCTGTGGTGGTTGTTTCAGGAGTGTTGAGGTGTTGAATCTCTCATTCAAAATACTTATTGTTGGGGGGCAGAGCATCCTACACTTGTGCACCTAAAAAAAGTTAAATAAATAAAGGAGAATACCTTAATTTTTTCTTCATTTTCTTAAATAACAGACTACTAAAATTTTATTCTTTTTGGAGTCCTTAAAAATTGGTCAACATCACAACAACCCATGGTCAACATCCTAATTGGTCTGTTTGGTAGTTGAGCTCTGGTTTATTTGTATAATACAATAGGAACAAAAATTTAAGGCTTCGTTTTTTATTTGAGTTATGGATGCAACTTAAACCCATGTCACACATATTTCAATGCTATATCTCAGAAATTTAAGCTCTTGCGCAAAATCTGATGTCATATTGTAACTCGGGGAACCAAATTCATACGAAATCAGCACCAAATACCTGTGCATCAAAATGGCTGTTTCAAGTAAGACTTGGAACAGCCCCTTTTGTGGAACTTGGACTTGGACAGCCCCCAGCCAGAGGGGAAAACCCCTCACCCTTTAACGAAGCGAGAATTTTTTTAATACAGTGCAATTAACTTTGCATTTTTTTATAACAAAGAACTGCATTTAAACATAAATTGTTAAGTATAGTTCCTTACTTATTCGCTAAATATTTTACATTTATTTTGTTCCTGCGCTAAATTCCTTAACAATGAATATTTTTATTTCTATTTAACGTACATATTTATAGCATATTATTTTTTTATCTATACAAATTAGTCCTGAAAGTTTCATTATTTTGAACTGAAAACTTTTGAACTTGTAAGCAAAATACGTACGCAAAAAAATGATTAATTTTTTTCAAAGAAATTTTAGTATCTTGTTGCAAGGGCACCCATATAGGAGGTTAAGTGGGGGTTCGAGTCCTCCCTTAGAAATTAGAACTTCCTAGCGTTTAATACTTTTTTCTTTGCAAAAATATAAAAACATTTCATCTCCAGCCATTAATGAATGAGTTATTGAAAATGTCAAAGTTTAATTACTCTCATCCGTTCTGAAATCGGCTTCCATGGGAAAAATATCCTGCTAAACCATGGTCAAAATATTTGAGCCCCCCCCCTTACAATTTTGCATATGGGTGCCCATGTCTTCATGTTTTTATGAAAACGCACATATACGTTAAACATAGCTAAATGAATGTTTAGGAAAACAAAATCCCTGTAAATCTGCATTTACTAATACAGGTTGACCATTTGAGTGACCACAGAGTACTCCTAGTGACCCCTAACTTCGTAAGTATCTCTTTTTTTTCCAAGTTTGAAAAACATTTACTAAGTAGTCTTTAAGTTATTTCCATTTTCCCCCAAAATTTTAAAGTGTATTAACTATTTGAATTATCATCTGTTAAAAAAGCTACATAGAGATTCATTGTTTCTAAATAGGCTTTTTAAGAGTAACGTCAAAGATATTGAAAGAATTTTCGCGGCTGCCCCGCTTTCTGGAGACCCCATTGCACCTACACCTACAGAGTTGTAAATTGGTATAAATAACTTCGAGCTCCGGGGAATTGCACCTCGAAGCGATTTTCTTTTTTTTTTTTTTTAATTTCGAATAAATTACTTTGTGATTAATTATTTTAAGCTAAAATGTCACATATATTGCTTATTAAAAGGGATAAAAGATTTCCCGCACCCCTTAACATTCTATATCGTACGTGAGAGCTTTTTTTCTGCATCAGATTAAACTTGTTTAATCAGCTCAATAGTTTAGAACAGTAGATATAAATGTTTCTAGTTGGTGAACATCCTTGGCTAAACTCAGTTCAAGCGCAGAACTAAAGACTAAATGTTGTCGGAGACCACGAATTTGAAAATAACTTTTAAAACGTAAGAAACGGCTGTTATGTTTGTTTAACTCAGAAGCCCCGTAGCACCTAGTGCTGCTAATTTTTGTGCAACTTTGTTTGGACTCCGTTCAGGGGTGCTCTTTAAAAAATGTTTTTAAAAAAAATGCTTTGAAAATGTTTATTTTATTCAAGATAATTTTTTTCTTCGGGTGTTAGTAGTGTTTTCACTGTTCTAATAGTAATGAGCTCTTTAACAAAATTCTGTTTTTGACGGTAGGGTAGCAGGTTTTTCGTTTTGTTCTTAACGTAACGCTTATTTTAATCTAACTCTTCCCAGCAAACGATTTAAATCTTTGTGAACCTAAAAAGGATTGCGAAGCAATCTTCGGAGGTTGGTAAGCGGTAGCGGGCGGGGGTGGAGCCCCATAGGTTTTTTTGAGCAATCACGAATTACTTATTGTTCTCAGCTGATCTTTGAATGACACTCCTATGATTTTATTTTCCCCCCGCCCTCCTCTGCAGCACCACCGTCGACCGGCCACGACCGATGCTGCTCCTCTAGCGAAAGCTGTCTCCAGGTTGCGTCCATATCCCACACGCATACACACACACGTATGCCTACACACACACACACATGTGCGCGCATACATACATGCATCCAAACGTGAACATACATACACACATGCCTACATACACACACACACGTGCGCACGCGTACATACACACACGCAGGCCTACACAAATGCACACACGCTCGTGATTTCGAAAAACGCAATTTGAATTCAAGATACCAAAAATTCAAATTTTCTTTTCCTTTTTTTTTCCTATTTTTAATTTCTAAAATAGGAAAGAAAAATAATCGTTGGCGAAGGCGATAGGAAAGTTTACTCCCTTAGAAAAAAATACCTTTTTTATTTGTTATCAATAGCAGCGTTGAGTTCTTATGACTTGCCTCCAAAACGGAAGAAAAATCCAAAAGTCGTTCTTCGCATGTTACGGAGCAAATAAACAAATATACGAACCAAATTAGATTAAAAATGGAATCTCCGATCACCAGCGTCGAAGATCTTTTATTTAGCACGTACCCAAAACACATTTCGATGAAAATTTCTTGTCATGATTTTGACTTCAGTAGAAACTAAAGATTCAGCTCTGTTTGCAACATATGGATGTAATGGATTTTGCGACAGACGTCAATACATCACTTCTGATCTATTCCTTTTCTCAAACAACGAAAATAACATTTCGGAGCAAGATGTTGCTCCTGCGAAAGAATCTTTACTGTTCGTCGAATACGAGAACATTTCTCCTTCTGGTTCATTTTTAATATCGAAAGCTTTGTTGCTTTCAGTTTTCTATGCATTGCATTTACTGTTTTTTAGCATGAGAGTATTTTATGGATAGTATTTATCCATCCATCAAATTTACTGAAAGCAATATCAATATTGTTTTGTAAGTTTTTACATTCAAGATAAAAATTCATAGGTTAGACAAACCACTGAATGTCCCCCACCCAGGGGAGAAACGTACTTTTATTTTTAAAATAATATTTTAATTTTTTTTTTCCTTACAAGAAAACGACACGAATAGTGCAACAATGAAAAACGTTAAGACAGATAGCAATCAAAATAGCTTTTTAGACTTTTTTGATGTGAAAATTATTTACCCTCATGCCACATTATCGAGATTTAAGGTCTTAAGGTCTGAGAAATTTTAAGAAAAGCGCCAGATTTAAAGGATCGCCAATACAATGAGTAAATCATGAAAGGGGCAAATGTTTGCTTCAAACAGCTACCCTCTTTGTTTACTTCTATTCTTAATTCTCCATTAATGAACTGTAGAAACTGATGTAATCGTCTACTGGTTGGGGTTAAACATTAACCCAGTTGGTGTTTTTTTTTTTCTTTTTCAATTTCAATCCCCCAAAAAACCTGACGCAAAACCGTAAAAGTTTCTGCAATTAAAAATGCTTATTTTAGCATGGTAAATGGCAGTGTCGTTAATATTTTTTTTAAAGAAATCACGACTGCTAATTGTTTTCACTAGACCGTTATTGATGTTTGGTTGCTTTTTCAACCCCACCCTCCTCTGCAGTTGCGGCTCCTCTGGTCCTGAGCACTGTCCCCCGGAATCCGCTTCTCCTGATCAGTGGCGTCCATGCCTACACACACGCATGCTCATACACATACAAACTCACACATACACGCGTGCCTTTACACACACGCCAATGTGCATACACACAGGTCTACGCACACACGCACAGGCCTACACATACACATACACAACTATGCACACGTAACCGCCCAAGAGGAGTGGCTGACTTGGGGGGACAGGAGCCGTTTCTAGAAACAATAACTCCAATGAGTAGGGGTCTGTTGCAACTCATAATTACGAAAAGTCTAATTTGAATTCAAATTTTCAGAATTCATTTTTTTTTCTTTTTTGTGTTTCTTTTATCTTCTTTACTAATAGTAAAGCTGAAAGTATCTCTGTCTGTCAGAATCTCTGTGACGCGCATAGCGCCTAGACCGTTCAGCCGATTTTCATGAAATTTGGCACAGAATTTGTTTGTAGCCTGGGGTGTGCACCTCGAAGCAATTTTTCGAAAATTCGATTTTGTTCTTTTTCCATTCCAATTTTAAGAACATTTTCCCGAGCAAAATTATCATAAGATGGACGAGTAAATTATCAAGTTATCACAACGTGGAACCGTAACATGGGCAAGCCAGTTGGCGAGAAATTCATCATACATTATTTGTAAATATACAGGCGAACCAAGACCTTTTAATTTTCTACTACGGGCAAAGCCGTGCGAGAGCCACTAGTTCTTCATAAAACTACAAAAGTAAGGCATCATTTAATTCCATTTTCACCGCCATCTTTGAAAAACAAACAAACAATTCACATTGTGACTGCTTAAAGAAAAACTGTCATAAAAAAATAGGATTTTTGAATTACCGCTGCCAAGTAAGAATATTTCGCACGGTTCAGCTAGTTACTTTAATACTAAATATGATATAAAGAGCATTTTTAAGACTCTGCCAGAGTAAACGAAGCGGATATCGTCGTTTAAAGACTATTTATTAAGTCATGAAATATCTCTTTATCACGTTTCGGATTCCACAAAGGGAGTTCGAATTGTAAATAAATAAAAACTTTGCATCCAGCTCCACATTTTAAATATTCACTTAGTCAACAACGATGCAGAAATTGCATTTTCAGGCTTATCTAAAACGCATTGGACTAGCCTCGTTGGTGTAATAAATATTGAATTTAAAGAGCATTACTCGAACACAGGAATGGTTCCCATTTAGAGTAATTTTGTTCGAAATCTACGTTTAGATGTCTCCTGTGCCACCTTATTCAATTTGAATTTCAACGGAAAACATTTATATGATGTAGTATTTAAAGCCATGACGGAATTTTCTGAAATTTGTTTTATACTATTTTGTTAGCACTGTAAAAAAAATTCCGAAACGTTACTAAAAATTAGATTTACCGTGACCGGATAGAAAAATAACGGAATAAAGAAAAAAAACATGGTACTAATTTCTTTTCTTGCTATTTTATACATGCCTTCTTTTCTAAACTGAGCAGTTAAGTAGAAATAAGTGACTCAGATTACTTTTTCAAATCATGAAAAATTAAACATTTCATTATAAATAGTTTGCAATAATAGAATCTTTCATAAATGTAAATTGTAATTTATTGCATTTATAACATAAATATTTAAAAAATGAAAGAGAAATAAACCGAATAGTAACACAGAAGCCTACTGCCAATTATCTGCAGGATCATGACTGCATCATCACGTTGCCAAACAGGGATTGAAAAGAAAAAGTATAATTTAGAACAATACCACAGAAGTTTCCTTCCAATCAGTTTGAGTATTGAAACAACACCTTAATATAGTCTCCAAAATCTGAACGGATGTTTCATTCAGCTCAACAAAACTGATTGGATAACAACGTAGGCTGTTGAAATTGTGATGCATTAAAAACCATTTTTCGATATATAAGGGATTTTTAAAGATATTTTCTGATTTAGAAAAAGAAAGTACTTTTCTTGATACAGAGGCATTTAAGTACAATTTCTGTACCTTGCAGAAAGAACAACCAATATCAGATTTTGGCAAAAATAATTTTATTGCAGAAAGCTGTCCACAAAGTAACAAAATTTTCTGTGCAACACCAGTCAATGAGACCAATCAAAGATAAAATATTCAAATTCTCCCACGTCCAATATTTTTTTTCAACGATCAGTATTTTTATTCAGAGATAGAAAAACTAATTTCACTTGTAATCAAAGTAAAATTGAAGCAAATATATATCATATGTACATTTCTAATACAGCTTGAGAAAACAATATCTTGAAGTATTAAAAATTTCGCCGAATTCGGGCGCGAAAGTTAGAAAGAGCCAGAAAAAAAAAAAAAAAAACAACCACTTTGAACCACTTTTCTCAAATCTGATATTTTTGACATTAATTGCTCTTACTCTAAGGTACACATTTGAAAGATTGATATTACGTTTTAGTTTTTGCACTGGGTTTAATATCGCGAGGTATTGGCGTGAACCTAATCGGCGAGTTGCGACTCTGAACCGCTTATGCCAAGGGTCAGGTGGGGCAAAAGGAACCGAAATTTTAAAAGTTTCAACTTTAGATCCTCCCCGTACTTTTAGATGGGATGAGGCAGAAAATTTTGTGCATTGTGTCCCAGACTACACCCCTAGAGTAACTACTTCCCAGATTATACTCCTTGAGAGTAACTGCGTCCCTCACTACACTCCCTGAAAGTAACTGTGTCCCACAATACACTGCCTGAAAGTAACTGCTTCCCAAACTACACTCCCTGAGAGTAACTGCTTCCCACACTGTAAAAAAATTCCGAAACGTTGCTGGGTATTTCAGTGTTACGTTTCGGGAATTTAATAGTTTTTATCCACTTCCCGGAAAAATCAAGTATCATTGTCAAAAAGTTTCCTGAATTGCTACAAGTTGTACGATTGCAGACTTTTCACTGTTGTGAAAAATATTTTTAGCTCCCAGTTTAAATATTAACTGAGCGTATTTATAAAGTGAGTAGTCTTCAGGGCAATTACGGCTCGTCCGTGCTAAATAAGTTCCCAAAGGGAATAAATAAGTATGGACAACGTAGTTTTGCAGGAATTGCAGGTAAGTAAAATTACCGTTACTGATCTGCAATTCTGGCTTAGCTTTGGTCGTGTTTGCAGTAATGCTCTTGGAACTTCTTTGATAAATCGGGAAGATGCCAAGCTATTGTATTATACTTTCTTAAGTTTACTCTAATTTTCCGGAGACGCGACTGGTTATTAACGGGACGATTCCTGAATTTTTCAGAAGGATTCCAGCATATTATCAGGAAGGTTAGTGAATTTTAGCGGAAAACGTTCCTGGACTTTGCAAGATATGTTACTGGCAGAAATTGGGCACATCAGCTGCCCATTATTTTCCAGGAACGTTTCTGAATCGTTTTTACAGTACTGACTACACTCCCTGAGAGTAACTGCTTCCCAGACTACACTCACTGAGAGTAACTGCTTCCCAGACTACACTCCCTGAGAGTAACTGCTTCCCAGACTACACTCACTGAGAGTAACTGCTTCCCAGACTACACTCCCTGAGAGTAACTGCTTCCCAGACTACACTCCCTGAGAGTAACTGCTTCCCAGACTACGCTCCTTGAGAGTAACTGCATCCTCAGACTACACTTCCTGAGAATAACTGATTCACAGAGTACACTCCTCGAAAGTAACTGCTTCTCATACTACACTCCCTGAGAGTAACTGCTTTCCAGACTACACTCCTTGAGAATAACTGCGTCCTTTACCACACTTCTTGAGAGTAACTGCGTCCCTCACTACACTCCCAGAATGTAACTGCTTCCCAAACTACACTCCCTGAGAGTAACTGCTTCCCAAACTACACTCCCTGAGAGTAACTGCTTTCCAGACTACACTCCTTGAGAATAACTGCGTCCCTCACTACACTCCCAGAATGTAACTGCTTCCCAAACTACACTCCCTGAGAGTAACTGCGCCCCCAGACTACACTCCCTGAGAGTAACTGCTCCCTAGACTACACTCCCTGAGAGCAACTGCTTCCCAGACTACACTCCTTCACTGTAAAAACGATTCAGAAACGTTCCTTTACAACAAAGGGCAGCTGATGTGCCCAATTTCTTCCAGTAACATATCTTGGAAAAATCAGGAACGCTTTCCGCTAAAAGTCAGTAACCTTTCTGACATTGACTTGGAAACTTTATGAAGAAGTGCGAAATCTCCCTTGTTAAAGATAGTAATGTTTCCAGAAACTTTTTGAAAAATTAAGTAGGTTCAGTTTAATTGATTAGAACCTTCCTGATTTACTAAGAAGGCGCCATGAAAATCAGAATGACCACGGCCAAGGCTATGCAAGAAGGAACCAAGCATATATCTTGCCTGTAATTCCTGCCTTGCAAAGCTGTAGCTATCCATTGCCTTTTTCGCTCTCATTGGGAGCTTAGTGAATATGGACAAGCCGTAAGCAGTCTTAGGCCGATACACTTAATAAACACGCTCATTCAATCTTTAAACTGGTTGCTAAATATATTTACCGCAACAGTGAAAAGTCTGCACGCGTGCAACTTGAAGCGATTCAGGAAACTTTTTTGTGAAGATACTTGTTTTTACGGGGAAATAGGTGAAAACGTGTGAAATGCCTAGACGTTCCACGGAAATAACCAGTAACGTTTCGGAAATTTTTTACAGTGTTGAGAGCAATTGCGTCCCTCACTACACTCCCTGAAAGTACCTGCTTTCCAAACTACACTCCCTGAGAGTAGCTGCGCCCCAAACTACACTCCCTGAGAGTAACTGCTTTCTAGACTACACTCCCTGAGAGCAACTGCTTCTCAGACTACACTCCTTGAGAGTAACTGTGTCCTTTACTACACTCCCTGAGAGTAACTGCGTCCCTCACTACACTCTCTGAAAGTAACTGCTTTCCAACATACACTCCCTGAGAGTAACTGCTTCACAAACTACACTCCCTGAGAGTAACTGCTTTCTAGACTACACTCTCTGAAAATAACTGGGTATGAAAAAAAAATACTTTATGACTTAGTTTGCGAATGAAATTACTGTTCCTTTTACCCCAGAGAATAGGGGTTAAATGGAAACAAACACTCCGTCATTTCCCCATGAGGTTTATGAAGGTAGATAATCGCACTATACACAATCAGTTTAGAAGTTAAAGAAGTTCAACAGCAACAAAACTGAATTTGGCTGTATATGCTCGGGTTTGTGCACGGTAGGGAACAGATAAAAATGGTTAGTGTCACTTTGATTTCCTGAAAAGCTATTGAAAATTGCATCCAGCTTTATTCTGAATCTTCTGTTGTGATTAAATTCTATTGTAAGCTTTTTCGCTTCATTTGAAATGAAATTGAATTCAAAAAAAAAAAAAATACGTTCGAAAAAAATTTGAATCTTATGTCTATGCGAAGCATACGCTGATTCAGTAAATATCAGGTAAACTCACCAACAGAACTGAAAATAAGAAACTCGAGTGCTTATTCAATAGCGTATGTAGTAGTATAAAGTAGAAAATCATTTCAAAAAACACATAAGTATTGATTCAGTTTCAATTAAATTTACGAGAGAAACACACAGACATATTTTTGCTAAGTCATTATTAAAAAACCAAACGGAAATAATTCTTATTGCAAATATTTTAAGTGAATTTGTTCCTTTTTACGTTTTTATCAGCTTTAAAGTAGTGGAAAAAACAAAGCAACTTAGTCCATGGCTGCAGACTAATATTCTAGTCTAACTGCAATTAGACTCGAGTGCTATTAAAAAGTACAATTTGGTGATATTTACACGATATTTATAATTATTTTTTTAATGTTTGCACTTTATCCAGAAATTGACATCATATATTAGTTTTTCCATAATATTTCGCGCATAAAAGGAATATTTTTGGCATTAGTTTCACTGAATTATCTTCATTCATAAAACGTAACGATAAATTATTATTTTTTAAGTTACATAAGAAATGGGTTGCATTATAGCAATAACCTGAAATTACAGCCTATGCTTCTCTTTCTATTATATAACCAAATAATCTTTCAACAAAAAACATGCCTCTTTTATGTTCTTAATAAGGAATCCATATGCTGTCCTATTGCTTTATTTTTACTTTTTCTAGAACAATGTTGTTCCTATTCCGTATTATTTTGCCTTGGACTCTCGCTAAAGAAAAAGCTATTATTTGCACATGTTTGCAGCTGGAATGGGAAAATCAGCACTTCGTGATATTATTAGCGGGGAAAGTATAATAAATTAGGCAAGGAAAAAAAACTTTCCCGATTATGATCAAATCAAATATACCAGAAGAGAATCTTATTCTTTTCTTGGAGTTTATGGTCCCGTCTTTCTTGTTTTTGTGTGAGTAAAATCTTTGATAAGAATTCGATAAAAATCCTTTTGCTTGAAAAACAAAAGTATCTGAAAGAACGTTTCGGCACAAATAAGCAGAAAGCGGCACACACATATACAAGTAGTTATCAAAATAATGGAAACACTTGGAAAAAAATTTTTGGGAATCGCTACTCTGCCGTAAATGTTCTGTTTATAAAGGCGCTCTTCTAACTTTAATGGCTCACACTGGTGACTCTATATGGTGACTGAGTTCTGTGGACACTTTTGCTACTGCTGTTCGCTTTTTAACCGACTTCAAAAAGGAGGCGGTTATCAATTCATACCGTATGTATGTTTTTTTTTTGTTTGTCCACTCATAGCGTCTCACCTAGTGAACCGATTTTGATGATTCTTTTTTTAATGGATAGGGGATGGCTCAACTTAGGTCCCATTACTTTGTTTGACCATATTTGTTCTTTAGAAAAAAAGTTATGGGCAAAAAACAGTAAATTTTATGCAATTTCCCTATTAAATGATTTTGTAGCGAAGTTCGCACTTTTCATACGTGGATAACGGTGGCTCAGTGGTAGAATTCTCGCCTCCCACACGAGCGACCCGAGTTCAAACCCAGACTAGGAAAAAGTGAATTTTACTAAAATTTCGTTTCTACTGTTTCCCGTATTTTCTCGAATTTTCTATTAATTTCTGTATTTTTCCAAGTCTGGAAAGTTCCAGCACTTTCTCAAGTTGTATATAAGGAGATGTAACGTTCATTCGTGGTTCTGAATAAAGATCTCGAGTTGAGACTAACGAGTATTCGCTTCATTTGGCTTTCACATTGTCTTCGCTATCTTAATCTACGCGACAATAGGAAACTCATTGTTATAAAAGATTGGTGCCATATAACAGTAACATTAATAGTAATTGTAATGATAATTTTGAATGAAGGCTTCTCTGAAGCAAGCATCAAATTTCTTCAAGGGATATTTCGATAATGGGGAATCTGGTGCTGTCGTCTCATTTTTGGCGTAAATAATTTTATTTTAGTAACCCTGCTGATTTATAGTAACCCTATGTGAATTATCAAAATCTTCCTTTCTTCAGTGCTATTGCTCCATAGTAGGGGTAAACCTAACCTGGAAGCGAGGTGATGCAGTGATTAGGATCTGCTTAGCCTTCACAATGCTACCATTAGGTTTGACTCAACTACTCTGTAGTATTTTTATCATTATCATCTATGCCGATAACAGATGATCGGGACTAAGTAAGAAAATACAGGATTGCATCATGAGCAACTTAGATGCTGTGGAATGTAAATTACTTAGGAAAAACGTAATACTTAAATGGTTATAATTAAATTAACTACGCATGATTTCCAGAGAGGAACAAAGATAAGTTTTTAGTGCCAATCGCTTAAAGTTTAACGCGTGTCAATAGTTTTTTTTTTAGTATGGAGCATTTTTAAGAAAAAAAATGTGAAGTTTCGTGATGGTAACTTCTTATTATTTCTGAAATACCTACATTAACACTAAAAAAAATGAAATAAAAAAATTTTGAAAAAAAAAATAGAACCGACTTCAAAATTGCTCTAAAAAGTGAAAAATAATTTTATTCTTTAAACACCATCGATAATGCTTTTAAACATAATTTTTGAAGTTGGCGCAAAAACGATAGATAAAATCATTCACAGCCATAACTCAAATACAACTATAAATTTAACCAGGACCAGTTTCTTCACTATCACATACATTATGCATTGATGACGGCATATTTGAATAGCGATATAAATGTTTCGTTCGTAACTTTGGATGCTTTTCTGAAAAAAATATGAACGAAGCATGGTTACACTGGATTTTACGTTTTGTTTTTGCGCCAACTTCAAAAATTATGTTTAAAAGCATTATCGATGGTGTTTAAAGAATAAAATTATTTTTCACTTTTTAGAGCAATTTTGAAGTCGGTTCTATTTTTTTTTTTCAAAATTTTTAAACATTACAATCCACTTCAATACCCGTCGGATTTATTTCACTGAGCTTCTCTTTCCGCCCATTATTTTGCTTTGCCGAGCTTGTCTTACCGCGATGTGTGTATGCTGTCATGACTTTAGATATTGTACTTTTAGATGCGCCAAAAAGTTGAAATGTTTCAGTTACACTTGCTTCAGCTAGACGCGCTCCAACAATTTGGCCTCTTTAAAAATTTGAGAGGTCCGACATTTCAAGTGCTTGAAAAAAAATCCAAGACTTCCAGAACTTCCGTTAAACCACCAAAAAGTGCCAAAATATGTACATTGCTATTTATCATTAAAAAAAATGTCTAATTTTATTTTTTATTATTTACAAAGCGTATTCAAAAATGTCACTTTTGTTCTCAGGTGTTTCCGTTATTTTGATAACAACCTGTATTTCAGGGATACAAGAAATCACTTTTTCAATGCAAAAGAAGTGAATTTATGAATGAAAATTCATCCGTACGCTCAACTCTTTTGCATTGAAAAAAGGATTCCATGTAACATCGAAACACGTGTATGCAGTTTTCTTGTTTATGTTTGCTAACCATCGATTTAGCTTATTTTATTACTAGCGGTAGCCGCATGGCTTGGCCCGTAGTAGAATATTAAAAGGTCATTTGGTTCGCCTGTATATTTTCAGTTAACGTCTGCTATGCGCTAAGTTTTTTTGTTTTGTTTTTCAAGATCTCTTTATATTATTGGCAGATTTGAAAACTTATCATGTAGTTAGCTTAACAGAAGCCAACAAAAGCCTTAGAAATATTTTAAAAGAGAGAGAAAGTTTCCCTTCTTTGCTTAAAACGCAAAATATGACATTTTTTCGACACTAAACACAAAAGAAAGAACGCTGTAATAGCAATATTTTAATAATTTACTGAACATAATTCCAGAAAGACAAAGAAAATAAAAGTAGATGACTTTTTCTTAACGGTTAAAATATTTGATTTTAAATCCTTTTCAATAAAAAAAACGGATAAATCTAAAAAATAAGCACATTTTTTTTAAAGTTTTAAAAGTTAAAAAGTTTTATAAAGATCAAACAATACCTTTCCTTTCCAAAGTTCAATTTGTGCACAGTTTGTGGACATGGAATGAATTTGAATGCCGTTTATATGTGCTTCGAGCAATATATAGGCACGCATTGATCTTTGGTAATGTAGGTATAGCTTTATGTTTGATAAAATGATTAAACGCCTCACATGACGTTTATTTCTCACACTGACGATACAGCCTTCAGTATAAATTACTTATAATGGCACCGTTTCCTTCAGTCAAAAGTACTACTTTTAGCCGCTGAAATTAGTAGAATAAGCAAAATCAATAACATGGAACCAGAAAAAAACTTTTATTTTCCCAACAGTTATTTTTTATTTTGTTGTTGTTGTTTTGTGCCAGCTAGTCTGGCAATTTGGATTGCCCTGCTCCACTTTTCCAACTGTACCGCGATTTGGTGTGAAGTCCAAATTCTACAGTACACACATGTCATAACTACCTATTTATAGGGTAGGCAACCATTCACAGCATACCAACACATTCACACAAGGAAAGGACAAGGACAGACGAGAGAAAGTACGTCCATGCCCGAACCGGGATTCGAACCCGGACCTTCCTGTCGCAGTCAGACCTCTGACCTCTAGACAAGACAGGCGGCTATTTTTTATTTTATTTTATTTTATTTTTGTCCGACTTTGGAAATAAAGCGGGGTCTTTATGACGTCACAAGTGATGTACTTAGGCGGCACGCTACTTCATTGCGGTGCTAAATGTTTACGCTTTGCTGTCAACCGCGTTTTCCAGTTGTGATAGTTTGGGTTGTGCGCTAATAGCATCAGTGAATGGCATTTCATCACTTGTGATGCGATGTGCAGAAGCGTACAAAATTAATTTCAATCTGCGCAGCGATTAAAATAATTGTTAAAAAATAATAAAACTTGTTACATTATTTAAAAAATGGTTAAATCGTGTGTTTTTAAGCATGCTCTTACAAAAAAAATACTTTTAAAATTTCGGAAACAACCCCATTATACCTTTTTTTTTCACAAAGTCATAAAAAAATTCTTGCACTTGTGAAGTATTTCACAAATCGCATAACTGAGCATTTTTTTGCTTTTCTATGAATTTTCAAAATGTTTTATGGACTTTTCGGGCCCCATGTACATTTTATAAAATCTCTGCAATCTCTTTTTTTTTTTAAGTCTGTGTAGATTTCAAGTAAGTCTCCTAATAAATAATCCCCTGGAGATTTTCATTTATTTTCAGAGGGTTTTTTTTTTTTTTTTTTCATTTAGCACAATGTTTATGTTACTTTGTTTTGTGTCGTGCTGCACCATTCCTTTAAAACCGAAAAAAATATTTGCAAGCCAATATCAGTGAGCTATAGTAAAAAGTTAACCTACCCGGCATTCAAACCAGATTTCATTAAAAATTACCCTGTTATTCTCCAGATAAGCGACGAAATCTGGAAATTATCTTACATTTGACTATCAGGAAATATTTATCTTAATTTTTATGTTGTTACATTGAGTGAGACCCGTTCATTTTCAATTTAAAGAAAGCATATTTTATAAAATGAAATGTCTTCCGTGATATAAAACTATATACCAACAACTTTAATTCTCAAACACTTCGCTCGTAACATTTCCGGAATTAAGGGACTTAATTTAGCTGGGCATTTTTATTGTATTCTTAGTTATTTTTGCTTGTTTCCATCAAAAACATGAAGCTGTAACCTAATTAGAGGGAGGCTAATTTCACAGAACAATATAACCCTCGCTTAAGATTTCATTTCTAAAAAAAAGTAATTGCTTCCCGACTTTATTAAATCCGAAGCTCTGCATCACATTTTCAAAAAAAGTTAATGTTGCTTAGAGAGATTTTTTTTATTTACTCGGATACTTAAAAGACCTGTTCTTCTTCCTTAGTAAATTCGAAACAGCTTTCTGTCTGCTCTTATATCTTACTTTAATATTTTATGTATTTACCATATTAACCCGCGTTATCCGGCATGCCGCAAAAGTCGGGGGTCAAAACTCGGGTGGGGGGGGATTTTCAATAACACTTGCTTAGTCCTTTCAGGCCTGCCGGAAAAATCGAAGTTAGGAAAAAAAATCTTTAAAAAATATATATTCAGCTGAAAAATGCACATATGTCCTATACATATCTTATTAGTATTACTATATAGCTTAATTTTGTAAAAATATTTACTAACACTGTCATTTGTTATTTAAACAAGAAAAATATTGTTTAATAAGGAATAATTTCATAAAAATGAAATTAAAACTAAGTAAGCAAACATTTAAGTAGTAAGGTACCGCCCCAAAACCAGTGCTAAAAAATTACCATAGCTATTCAATCCTTATATATTATTTCTGTAGCCTGTTTTTGGTTTCTACGCCAGATTTTCCTCAATTCTTGATCGATTTCTTTGATTTACGCCTTATTTTAAAGCTTATGGTGCTGGCTTCTGACGAAAAATAGACCCACGGTCTAAAAATTGTTTTTTTCAGTCGAAAAACCTGTTTTAAAGAACCAGAATGAGGTTTTCGGTTAAACTTATAACTTTAATTTGCGCTATGACCAACAGAGCTGAATAGCTTGATCGGCAGAGCGTTTTCTTCGTAACCCGGAGAATGCGTGTTCGGGCCCACGTCCGGACAATCTGCAACAAAAAATTAGAGAAATGTCGCGCATTACCTGAACATTTAATTAAGTGAATAACAACTATGAAGGAACAGAATAAATGAGAAGGAAACGCTCCTTGTTGATATGAAAACTTGAAGTGACTTTGTGCTAAATTACTTCGAAATTGTACGTTTTTTCTTTTTTTTTTCTTTTTAAGCTTTGGCTCTGGTAAGAAAATTAAAGCATAATGTAAGCGAAAATATAAGTAACAGGTTTAAGATTTCAGACTACAATAGAATTGTTTTTTGTTCAGAAAAAAATAATAAATCGTATATTGAAATATATATTCTTCTAATGAGTTTTTGACTCTTTGTACAAATAAAAAAATTACTACCTCAATTTGAAGGGTAAAATATATTTTTTTTTTCTTTTTTGCAAAAAAACTAATAGCTTATCACATTTTTACTACATTCGAAAAGCTACGCTTAAAAAAAAGCATAGTTCAATTTATATTGTATTTTAACCGTGCTGTTAAATGATGAACACGTGCTGCCATCTAAGTCATAACGGTTCAAGCAGCCTGCGGTAACAAATTGTAAAAATTTTCAAGAATAAAAAAATGTTTCTTCAATATCTTATCTTATATATTATTTCCTTCTCCTTTTAAAACTTATCAGGCTGGCTAATGAAGAAAAATAGACTTACGGTCGAAAAATCAAGTTTTCGAAAGCGCCCCTTGCTGTTTCAAAACCTTGATGCTGCCTGTAGTTCTTATGCATTTTTTAAAAGCAAAGCTCTAATGCAGTTTTGCATTTTTTTACGTCGCTTTCGGCAAAAAAAAAAAAAAAAAAAAAAGCCTGTGTGTGTGTTCATATTTTAATAAAGCTTAAAAGCACTGGACTTAGTTGTTCGGTTAAATTGATAAAATTTTTTCGGAAGAGCGTTCGGCTATAAACTATCTGAACTTCGGGCAAGTTTGGGCTGTCCGAAAGAATATCAAATTTATATGAGTATTACGCATTACATGTACTCATAACATACAAACGTAATAAAATAAATGCAGTGGGAATGCTACTTGGTGTTCCGACTCCTTTATGCAGGCTACAGTTATCATTCGGATAAGTTGACTGTTAATCGAAGAGTGTTCTTCCTTTTTTTTAAGCCTTGACTACATCCAGACCACTCAGCATAATGTAAGCATAAAAAAGTATTAGATTTACCTAAAGGAAATCTTTTTTGTGCAGAAAAACATTTTCATTGTATGCTGAAATGTAGATGTTTCTAATAGCAGTGTTCGACCTTTTGTACAAATGAAAAAATACTACGCCA